>NC_057794.1:493964760-493965674 GCF_018294505.1 Triticum aestivum | reverse complement strand
GTTTTATGCATCAAAGACTGATATAAACCATGTTTCGATATAAACTTGCATTCAAATATTTAAATTGGAGAACATGTTGTCTGCAATCCACACATGAACGGATATATGCGTATATCAAACAAGTTCATTAATTTGACTTTCAACATGTTCATGGAGTACTATAATACTATACAACATGCTACTCGATTGAGGTGTTCAATTTTGGATTTAGTTCACTATTTTGACCTACTGAATGAGCTATTTCATTGAATCAAGATATTTCATTTTGGGTTTGATTTGTGTTTTTGAGTGGGTCAACTATTTGTCATATAGTAAATCGCTAGCAACGAGCATGTAAAAACACATTACTCCTGAGCATCATCTCTCCATCTAAAAAAGAAGTGGCAAGCTAATATTTCAAAATTTGATCTGAATTGACTTGGTAAGGTATACGTGGATGCTCGTTCTCCCAAAATTTGAACGAAATGTTAAACATCCTCTCTGCTCGGTGGAATTCGCCCGAGCAAATAAATGGGAGACGCGAAATTACCGTCCTATGTGGGACACGCATCAATTGGCCCGTTGTACATCGAGGGTAGGTTCGTAACTTCATCCAAGCGCGCCTTCTCCTCGGCCGAAATGACATGTGCCGAATAATTCATAAACCATGGTCGGCAAAACACGCTCTCCTCGCCCGAAATAGCTCACGCCCACTATTTCAAAACACGCTCTCCTCGCCCGAAATCGCTCGCGCCCACTATAGTTCAAAACACGCCCTCCTCACCCGAAATTGCTCCCGCCCACTATTTGGGGAGAAGCAAAGTTACTCTACTATCCTCGACCCTCAGTACATAGACCCAAGCCGAGAAGCCTATAGGCAAGGGTAGAACTGTAACTCCCCTCACATTTCAGACAAAATGCGTCCGTAAGACATG
>NC_057794.1:493863056-493964577 GCF_018294505.1 Triticum aestivum | reverse complement strand
TTCATACCTCGTGGGCGCCAAATCACCTTCTCCCCGGGGAGCTCCCTTCTCCCGAGCCGCGAAACCTCAGCCCCACCTCCATGGCGCCCCCACCGCACCAATTTCACAGCCGCCCTCCTCCCTAATGCCGGAGACGCTGTCCATTTGTCGTCGTGCACTAGGCCGTGTGCCTCTTACTCCGTGCTGCTGGTGCTGCCTCGACGACGGCCGCGTGAACCTTACCGGAGCCGATTCACCCCCGCCATTGTTCATGGTGCCGGAGCGGCTCCAACTTCGGATCCGTCTAGAGTCCTGGCGCTGCTTCCGCATAGCCGTCGACCGTCGCGACATCGCTCTTTCCATGCCGTCGGTCGCCACCGCAACCGCGCCGGCCTCACCGACTTGGCAGTTGGACCTGCCTACTTCACCATGCCGCCAGATAGGTCGCACCCTCATCTCAAATCACTTTATTTAGGCGTCAGTTGTCTGAATTTTTATTCTGGGCCAATCGATTCCCAATGGGAAGCAGCACTCCTCGAGGCGGCGGAGCTCCTAGGCTGCTGGTTGGCTGGTGTCTAATGTAAGGGTGCGGGGCCGCAAGTTCGTCGCGGAAGCAGCGCTTAGATGGCTATCTTTTAGAGTTGCGTGGGTTGAAGGTATTGCCACCGCCGAATCTGGATGACAGGGAGTCTTTGTGGATTGGCCCGGGGACGCCGCAACCACGGCAGTGCGGTGGGGCGGGGAGCGGGGTTTTGGCCGGGGCCATGAACGGCGGAGGCAGGCTGCTTTGCCGTTGGTCGCTGGCTCATCGGGGACGATTCTGAACAGTGTCAGCCGGGAGGCACAAGACAGCCAGCCATCCGGCGTAGATCGGATAGTACCAAAATAAAATAAAATCGTGTGACCCCAACTTAGTCTTCAGTCAACAGACGTGTGACCACTCTCGTACCTTGCTGTTGATCTCTTAGTGTATTTCTTCAGATCAAAGAGATATGTCATTCTTAACATTATGCGTTATCTGCATCTTCAGACACACTGTCTTCCGACTCACAGCAACTGCTCCAACAAGGTAAGCACACACCAGAAGGGTGCTATAGTCCCCACTCAACAGTTCACTGCATCGAATGCGCGTGCCCGACATGGACAGCCACAACAACTGCAGGGCCATCGACAAGTCAGCACATGATGCTCACTCCTATGGATGGCAGCCAGATAGGTTGTACGCTCATCTTACTTGTGTGCAAGATTTATGGCTTTGTTATTTATCTAAGAATGGAAAATAGATCATCACATTTCACTGTATATTCATGTTGATCTCTTACGGGTCTTGTTCAGGAGTTAATGTTGTTCCATAGTTAAGCTAAGATACTTGTTCTTTAGGTAACACTGTTCCATAGTTATCATCCATCAACCAATTCTATCCCACAAGTTGGTGATTATAGTATTATACCACTTCTAGTATTACCTATGATGTTCTTTAATACTTTTGTGTGCCATCTAGTTAATCTCGAGTACAAACGATACATATTCTGTAGCTTTCATCTGTGTTCTCCCTTTAGTTTATGAGACCTGTTGCTGCTAGTTAACCCCAGACCTACTATTTATGTTGTCTCCTACAGGCACTCATTACATAAATCTAACTACTAGTTGTCTTCCATGCATTTCAGATATAATTGCACACACTGATATATCCACAAGAACCTCATGGAGCAATGTAAAGGCCAATAAACTTGATGTCAATGATACCCAATATGATGGAACATGTAAAGGCAGTTCTTCAGAAGATTTGTAGAAAGATGATGAATCCTCTTCACCCCACAAGGTCCTTGCTCTAACTTGGCCTGTGATATGGGTACAACATGCATATAATTTCCAGGAGTGTATCTACTTTGTTGCAATGCCATGTGCTTAGCATGCTGATCATGCATGTAAATATGTCATGCCTTCCTGTTTTTCAGTACCTATTCCATTCAATATAACATGTTTTCAAATTCAAGTACTGTCATTCTACTCTATCGCAATGTCATCTGCTTAATTTGGACATCATGCGTCTGAATATCTTATGCATCGTTATCCATCAGTATGTACTTCATCTGTCTACCATACCATGTTTTTTACATTTAAGTGATGTTCTAGTGCTCTATTGCAATGCCATCTTACTTTCCCAATCATACACGTGTATGTTGCCTTAGTTATTTCTGTATGTATTCCGCTAGCATACAGTTTTACATTCAACTAGTGTTTTTTGTTGTGTTGCCATGTCTTGTCCCTAGCTCTTACACCATACTCCCTTTGTCCGGATTACATGTTGCCGAAATGGATAAAAAAGGATGTATCTAGAACTGAAATACGCCTAGACCCATCCATTTTTTTCTGGATGGAGGGAATACATGTCAATATGTCATGCCTTTCTATTCTTCAGTACCTACTCCATCTCTCTGTTGTCGCATGTTTTATAATTAAAACACCATTCTTCTATACAAGGCATGCAAGGGGAAGACGACTATGTTAGAATCTGAAGGGTTACAAACAAGGCCTTTGCAAAAGATCCAAACGCCAGGAGATAATAAACCAACTCCAGTTTTTATAGATACTGCTCCAGCACAGAGAAACCCAACTCCTGCTGATAATAAGCATATTCCAGTGGCCAAAGAACTAGTCCACTCCAGTCCAGCAAACATTTGTCAACTCAATTCTAAGAAGCGTGTGCGTATCCTTGCATCATGAAATTTTATAGCATGCTGATCATATTTTCTACATGTTTCTTACACATCTCTCTTTTAGAAAATAAGCTTAACAGATAGAAGAATTTCTGCAATGGTATCGTTTATGAGGAAAGGTTCTTGCAGGAATTCTCTGTGCTCCAATGTAGATGTAAGTACCTGTTGTATATCACTATATTTTTACATCAGCATGTATTTTGTTAATCGGCGTGAATCCAACCTTTATCTGATCTAAATTTAGTTGTACCAAAATGTATGATTAAAGGCCACAATGTTGATTTTTGCAAGGAAAACTGCCTGGTAGTTTTGCATCCTGAGCTCCATGAGTGTACTATCTCAAATCAGTGGGTTTGAATACTTTGATTCTGCAATGGGTTTTTCAGTGTTTTTTTACTGTGTTGTCCTATCGTATCCCTAGCTCTTACATCATACTCCCTTCGTCTGGATTAAATGTCGTAGAAATGGATAAAACTGGATGTATCTAGAACTGAAATACGCCTAGACCCATCCATTTATTTCCGGATGGAGGGAATACATGTGAATATGTCACGCCTTTCTATTCTTCAGTACCTATTTCATCTCTGATGTAGCATGTTTTATAACTGAATCACCATTCTTCTATATAAGGCATGCAAGGGGAAGACGGCTATGTTAGAATCTGAAGGTTACAAACCAGGTCTTTGCAAAAGATCCAAATGCCAGGAGATAATAAACCAACTCCATTTTCATAGATACTGCTCCAGCACAGAGAAACCCAACTCCCACTGATAATAAGCACATTCCAGTGGCCAAAGAACTAGTCCGCTCCAGTCCAGCAAAAGAATGTCAACTCCATTCTAAGAAGCGTGTGCGTATCCTCGCATCATGAAATTTTATAGCATTCTGATCATATTTTCTACATGTTTCTTACCCATCTCTCTTTTAGAAAATAAGGTTAAACGATACAAGACTTCCTCCATTGGGATCGTATTCGAGGAAAATATCTTGCGGGAATTCTCTGTGCTCCAATGCTGATGTAAGTACCTGTTGTATATCACTATATTTTTACATCAGCATGTATTTTGTTAATCGGCGTGAATCTAACCTTTATCTGGTCTAAAATTAGTTGTAGCAAAATGTTAAAGGCGCCAATGTTGATTTTTGTAAGGAAAACTGCCTGGTAGTTTTGCATACTGAGCTGCATGAATGTACTATCTCATATCACGCACATTACTGAATTATAGTGCTTCTCTGGTTGCCCATTCATTCATTGTGTCGATGTTGCTTTCGTATTACCTTACCTGGCTGATGATAGCTGTACCATATTGTGTTAATTTGGTGTAGGCTAGTTGCCCAAACGTTCATTGTGTCAATGTTGCTTTCCTACTATCTGACTTGGCCAATGATAGCAATGCTAGTGTGTTAATTGTGTGCAGGTTGCTGATAAGAAGACAAACTCTGAAAACAGCAAGGCAACCCCATTGTTTCTTTCCAGTAAATCTAGGCCAGGTAATATGGCAATAACTCATGATTAATCTATTTGGTTCCCGTCCTAATTTATGTTATGATGCAGTGGTCGAGACACTCTCCACTATCAATAATACAAGCCTGCCAAAATCGCCATCTGAATCTGTTTAGTATCCTCTATCTCGAATGCAATGGAATAAATCTATGTTTGTGAACCAATTAATGGCTGAAGCAATGATGGAAATGGTGGATGAATCAGAGGTGCAGAGTCGTGCGACACAACAACTGATCAATGTTTTCAGAGACAGTGTAGCAAAGCAACAAGAACTTGCCCACATGCTTATGGGCGTCATCTGTGCTGAGGTTGCAGATTGTGATGTTGTAGATGGTTAGGTTCTGCTCATTTATTTGCACTAGCATCAATCTTTGATTGCCCAGTGGATGTAATTTCCTGTAATATATGCTGGATGTGCAACGTTATTCCCTGTATGCCGTACCTTTGCTTGATCGGTTTTGGTCCTATGCATAATTGCTCGTCGTAATGGGCTCAAATTATCTAATTTGGCCTAAAGACATGAACGAACTTTAGTGGGCCCATTAAGTTAATGGGCCGTTACTAGGCCAAAAGTTAATGGTCGGCCCTCTTACCTCCCGGGTCGTTAACAGGCCGACATCGAAGCGGGCAACAGGTGGCCCCAATTTATTTCACGGGCCATTAACAGGCCGTTACTAAGTTTGGGCTACATATGGCCCAACTATACTATAGGCATTTAGCAGGCCGAAAGAGACAGCGGGCTTGTACTGGACCATGAAGAGCATGGGCCGCTAAGAGGCCGAAAGTCAGGTCGTATTTAAACGGCCCAACTGTGTTGTGGGCCTTTAGCAAGCCGAAAGAGAAACCGGGCTGGTATTGGACCATGAAGGGCATGGGCCGTTAAAAGGCCAAAACTAAAGTCCGACTACAAATGGCCCAACTCATTTATGGTCTGTTAACAGGCCAAAAGGAACATAGGCCGGGAATTGGCCCAACACTTAAATGGGTCGTTAAAAGGCCAAAACTCAGGTCCGACTACGAATGGCCCAACTGATTTATGGGCCGTCAACAGGCTGAAAGTGACACCGGGCCAGAAATTGGCCCAACACTTAAATGGGTCGCTAAAAGGCCAAAACTCAGGACCGAGTACAAATGGCCATCAGATTTATGGGCCGTCAATAGGCTGAAAGACACACCGGGCTGGAAATTAGCCCAACATTTAAATGGGTCGCTAAAAGGCCGAAAGATGTACATCCTGAAAATTGGCCCATCCATTAAATGGGCCGTTAACAGGCCGAAATCTCATCGGGCCGATATTGAGCCCAAATATATAGCGAGCTGTTAACGGGCTCGAACTGACGATGGGCTGCAATGGTGTCAAATCTTTAACGAGCCGTTGACGGGCCGAATTGGCACATCTTGTATGGGTCGTGGGCTTAAATGGACCTGACACAAGTAGGCCTTATATGGGACGGCCTGCTAATTTTTACTGGGCCGGCCTTTTTCACCGGAATGGGCCACTGTTGGGCCGCGCCACGTGTCGACCTATCATAGGTGAAAGATCGTGGATGTCGCCTAGAGGGGGGTGAATAGGCGTTTTAAAATAATTACGGTTTAGGCTTGAACAAACGCGGAATACCTAGCGGTTAATTTGTCAAGCACAAAACCTACAACAACTAGGCTCACCTATGTGCACCAACAACTAAGCAAGATAAACTACAAGGTGATAGCAAGATATATGACAAGAAACAATATGGCTATCACAAAGTAAAGTGCATAAGTAAAGAGCTCGGGTAAGAGATAACCGAGGCACGTGAAGACGACGATGTATCCCGAAGTTCACACCCTTGTGGATGCTAATCTCCGTTTGGAGCGGTGTGGAGGCACAATGCTCCCCAAGAAGCCACTAGGGCCACCGTAATCTCCTCACGCCCTCGCACAATGCAAGATGCCGTGATTCCACTAAGGGACCCTTGAGGGCGGTCACCGAACCCGTACAAATGGCAACCCTTGGGGGCGGTCACCGGTACCCGTTAAATTGCTCGGGGCGATCTCCACAACCTAATTGGAGACCCCTACGCTTGCCCGGAGCTTTACACCACAATGATTGAGCTCCGAACAACACCAACCGTCTAGGGCGCCAAGGCACCCAAGAGGAACAAGCTCTAGGGTGCCCAAACACCCAAGAGTAATAAGCTTCTCAAACTTCACTTCCACGTATCACCGTGGAGAACTCAAACCGATGCACCAAATGCAATGGCAAGGGCACACAGAGTGCACAAGTCCTTCTCTCTCAAATCCCACCGGAGCAACTAATGTTAGGGAGGAGAATGAGAGGAAGAACAAGAAGGAGAACACCAAGAACTCCAAGATCTAGATCCAAGGGGTTCCCCTCACATAGAGGAGAAAGTGATTGGTGGAAATGTAGATCTAGATCTCCTCTCTCTTTTCCCTCAAACACTAGCAAGAATCCATGGAGGGATTGAGAGTTAGCAAGCTCAAAGAAGGTCAACAATGGGGGCAAAAACGAGCTCAAGAGATAGGGTTCATTGGGGAAGAAGACCCCCTTCTATAGGAGGGGGAAATCCAACCGTTATGTGCTCAGCCCGCACACGAGCGATACTACCACTCCTGGTCCCGGTACAACCAGGACTCACAGTATACGTGCAAAACCCTACCAGGCGGTACAACCGGGCGACCAGGCGGTAGCACCGGTTGAGAAGAACAACCGGAGCAACCGCCCAGCCACCGCTCAACCACCGCATAGGAACAGAAGGGAGTCACCCCTGAGTGCGGTAGTCGAGCGGTACCGGGCCAGTGCAACCGCATGGCCTTGAGCGCTTGGGTGGCTAAGTCCTGAGCGGTAGAACCGCTCCGGACACCGGTGGTACCGGTACGACCGGACCAACCGGGCCACCACCGCCCGAGTACCACATCAAAACAGAGGCCTGACCGGTACTTGGGCGGTACCTGGCCGGAACAACCGCCCAAGTCTTTGCTGAGCAAGATCATGGTACCACCGCCCGGAAGCAGCGGTACAATGGCTGACAGCTCCAAGCGGTACTACCGCTGGGGCTCGTGGTACTACCGCTGGGACCAGACAAAAACCACTTCCAAGAAAACAAGAACTGCCATAACTTCTGCATATGAGCTCCGAATTGAGCAAACTCAAGCTTGTTGGAAATAGTAAGAAGAGGCAGGGGAGTATGCCTAACAAAAAGAGGAGTGAAACCTCCAACTGAGAAGAATTGGCAAAACCTCCAACATCGAAAACATCATAGAAGATGCATGCGAACTCCGTTTTCAATGAACTCAAGCTTGTCATCAAGATGACCATAAGCTCTAAGACTCACAAAGAGAACCAAACAAGAACCAAGAAAGATGATGCAAGGATGCAATGGTTTGAGCTCTCTACGAACGATACGATCAAGCTACTCATCGAGAGCCCCCCTTGATAGTACGATAATCGATCCTATAACCTGGTCTCCTAACTACCATCATGAGACCGGTAAAATAGAAAATCTATCAAGGGCAAACCTTTGCCTTGCACATGGTCCACTTGAGCTAAATGATGAAAATCTTGACTCCCTCAAGTTGGACCACCTTTCTTGATTGTGTTGACTCGATGAAGACTAGTTGATTTCTCCCCCATACTCCACTATGGGTGAGCCACTCTTCCGCACATCCTCACAAGTCCATTATCACCACAAAGGACGGCAAGCTTCAAGCATTTGATCTCTTTGTGATGCTCCACTTGAACTTGCACACCGCAACCTAACCCCACAAAGAACTCTCACGAAGACCATGGGTTAGTACACAAAGCGTAATTGACAATTCTTACCATACCATGGGATCACTTGATCCCTCTCGGTACATCTTCTGCGCTTTGTGAGTTGATCAACTTGATTCACTCTTGACTTAGTCTTGATCAACCTTGAACCTTTCCAATTCTCTTCATTTGAATGATGTCTTGAAGGTAGACATGAATGATCACACAATCTTCTTCTTTAAGACATGCTTGCAATAAGCTCAACTCTCACATGACCAATCTTCGGATAATTCCTTGAATAACACCTTGGTCGACACAAACTCTCCTTGAAATCAACACATGCACTCCAAGAAAAGCCTATGGACAAAACCTTCAAATATAACTCAAGGAAACCATTAGTCCATAGAGATTGTCATCAATTACCAAAACCAAACATGGGGGCACCGCATGTTCTTTCAATAGGCGCCTCCTGTCCAATGAGTGGATGACATCTGTCCCAATGGTGAGGCAACACGTGTTTCCTGCGGCCAATGATGATTTTACACGTGGAAAATCCCCATTGGTCCAGGCTGTTAACGGGTTATCGGATCCAAAACCGGACGATGCCACGTGTCGGCTACCCTTGACGAAAGCACTTCTGTGACGTGCGATTTATTGACATGGAAGTGGACACTTCCCTGATGATAATTTTGGTAATGTCATGGAACACTTCTATGACAGCATAGGTATGACTATCTTGATTCTGTCATAAAATCGTCATGGATGTACATGCATGACAAAAAACGCGACCTACTGTGACAAACACGTATCATCACCGAAGTGTATTTTTTGTAGTGTCTTTAATAAATCCATTAAGGAATGTAGTATTGATATCCATTTGCCATATTTCATAAAATGCGGCAACTGCTAACATGATTCGGACAAACTTTTATGAATCGATACGAGTGAGAAAATCTCATCGTAGTCAATACCTTGAACTTGTCGAAAACCTTTTGCGACAATTCGAGCTTTCTAGATAGTAACAATACTATCAGCGTCCATCTTCCTCTTGAAGATCCATTTATTCTGAATGGCTCACCAATCATCGGGCAAGTCAATCAAAGTCCATACTTTGTTCTCATACATGGATCCCATCTCAGATTTCATGGCCTTAAGCCATTTCGTGGAATCTGGGCTCATCATCGCTTCCTCATAGTTCGTAGGTTCATCATGGTCTAATAACATGACTTCCAGAACAGGATTATCGTACCACTCTGGTTGACCTACGAGGTTTGGTAGTAACTTGATCTGAAGTTTCATGATCATCATCATTAACTTCCTCACTAATTGGTGTAGGCCTCACTGGAACTGATTTCAGTGATGAGCTACTTTCCAATTCGAGAGAAGGTACAATTACCTCATCAAGTTCTACATTCCTCCCACTCACTTCTTTCGAGAGAAACTCCTTCTCTAGAAAGGATCCACTCTTAGCAACAAAGATCTTGCCTTCGGATATGTGATAGAAGGTGTACCCAACAGTTTCTTTCGGGTATCCTATGAAGACACACTTTTCCGATTTGGGTTTGAACTTATCAGGTTGAAACTTTTTCACATAAGCATCGCAACCCCAAACTTTAAGAAACGATAGCTTAGGTTTCTTGCTAAACCACGATTCATACTGTGTCATCTCAATGGATTTTTAGACGGTGCCCTATTTAATGTAAATGCAGCTGTCTCTAATGCATAACCCCAAAAATATAGTGGTAAATCGGTAAGAGACATCATAGATCGCACCATATCTAATAAAGTACGGTCACGACGTTCGGACACACCATTACGTTGTGGTGTTCCAGGTGGCGTGAGTTGCGAAACTATTCGACATTGTTTCAACTGAAGGCCAAACTCGTAACTCAAATATTTCGTCTCCGCGATCATATCATAGAAACTTTATTTTCTTGTCACGATTATTCTCCACTTCATTCTGAAATTCTTTGAACTTTTCAAATGTTTCAGACTTGTGTTTCATTAAGTATATATACTCACATCTGCTCAAATCATTTGTGAAGGCGGAAAATAATGATACCCGCTGCGAACCGCAACACTCATTGGATCGCATACATCAGTATGTATTATTTATAATAAGTCTATTGCTCGCTCCATTGTTCCGGAGAATGGAGTCTTAGTCACCTTGCCCATGAGGCATGGTTCGCAAACATCAAGTGATTCATAATCAAGTGATTCCAAAAGTCCATCAACATGGAGTTTCTTCATGCGCTTTACAGCAATACGACCTAAACGGCAGTGCCACAAATATGTTGCACTATCATTATTAACTTTGCATCTTTTGGCTTTAATATTATGAATATGTGTATCACTACGATCGAGATTCAATAAACCATTCACCTTGGGTGTATGACCACAGTAGGTTTTATTCATGTAAACAGAATAATAATTATTCTTTGACTTAAATGAATAACCGTATTGCAATAAACATGATCCAGTCATATTATGCTCAACGCAAACACCAAATAACATTTATTTTAGGTTCAACACTAATCCCGAAGGTAAAGGGAGCGTGCGATGGTGACCTTATCAACCTTGGAATCACTTCCAACACACATCATCACCTTGCTCTCAACTAGTCCTTGTTCATTTTGTAACTCTTGTTTCAAGTTACTAATCATAGCAACTGAACCTGTTGGGAATATAGCTACCAGGGAAGACCCGCCCAGGAGGGGCCGGATCAACCCCAATGGCGGGTTACAAAAGAAGCCCGGTAATATTCAAGGTGATAGTTTATTAAGACTTGTAGAAGGCCTAAGCCCAGATGCGGCTTAAGGACCAATATTGTAAATCGTCGTATGAAAAGAAAGACTTGTAAAGAAAGGCATATAAAAGAAGTCACCGAGGCGGACACGTTTTATGAGCCGACCGGGACTCTGTAGGCCGCCAGGCGTCAACCCATGTATATACCTCTAAGGGGCCGAACTAGTATAAACCACTCACATCCTTTGTCTCGATTAACCCCTTTAAGCTTCCTAGCTGCGATGGCCCTACGACTAAGTCCTTTTGCTAGGACATCTGCCGTGACAATTCCATGACAGTTGGCTCCCACCGTGGGGCCAGCGCACGGTGGATTTGAGTTCTTGAAGGGCAACTTCGAAGGGCTCAAGGGATACACTGTGGGCCAGACGACCAAGAGTCATCGTGGCAAGCTCTACATCGACGATGAAGGCTGGGGCCCCGAGGCCAGCTCAATTGAGTATGGGTACCGGGTCCCCTTTGGCGGAATCCATGTCTTCATCGGCCGGATCAGCGAGTCAGGCCCTGAACCGGATGTTTGCACCAACCTCATCGAGATGGCTCAGCGCGCGAGATCCGCCCGGGACCGACCTGCCGTAAAGCATGCCTTCGTGGGTTGCATCCATGGAGGTGAGTTCTTTGAAGGATCAGTGGATGGCGGTGAGACGGCCATCTGTTCCGACGGTGAGTCGTCCTCAAGCGAGACAAATTCTTTGTATCAGCTACAAGATGGCGTGCTTGGGGGCTGTTCTGATGGCAGCAGCATTTCGGACCTCTCCGAGCCACTGAATCGAGCCGGAGTTTTCATGGCTGGCACTCAACCTGGGCAGAACTCTACGGCTGCGGCAGCAATAACCATCAGGCTGGCAGCAGCCGGGTCAGGAGACCCCGCGCGCCCCCGACTCAGATGCTAATGGACCTCATGGATAAGTTGATGGCTCTGTTGACTGCTGTAGTGGAGCTGGCAGATAAGGTTCAGCATGACGTGGAGGTGGCATGACTACGCGAAGAGATGGCACATGCCAAGGAAAATTTAGCAGCAGAAGAGGTCAGGATGGCCGCGGAGCGGGCAGCTTTGGATGCTCGTGCTCAGCAGCTTCAAGCGGAGACTTTCTGGCTCTCGGTGGATCTGAACGCATCAAACGAGGTCACGAGGAGAAGGCACCAGAAAACTCAGTCATGCCTGCCTCTGACGTACGATCCTAGGAACCTTTTCCACACACCCGGGGCTGGTCCAAATAACCCGCCAAAGGCAAACCGGATCACGACACCCGGGGCTGGGGCGTCGGTTGAACCGCGGGCCATGGAACCACCTCGTATGAATACCGCTCTGCCTCATTACACACCAATACCACCGGGTCACTTTTCTAACCCTTTGGAGAATCTCATTGTTGCATCGGCTCGTTTGGCGGCTCACCCAATGGAAGGCGACTATTCGATAGCAATTGGAACAGGAAGGGTGAGAGAACTTCTTCAGACGGCTCTGGCGCAGCAGGATGCGTATTCTTACAGTCAGACAGAATCCATTCAACCCCTCGCCCAAGCCGGAGCCCGAGCTATAGAAGGCATATGGATTCAGCCGCTATGTCGAGCAATGCTCAACGCTGTAACCAACCGCGTAGGCATGAGCCGGCGCAGGGTGGAGCCCTTAACTTGGCGGATCAGGAGAGAATCCGTCAAGAGGCTGAGCGGGCGGCTCAACTGGAAGCTGAGCAGGCGGCTCATCAGGATTTTCCGGTTTATCCGGCAACCTCTGTTGAGGCAGGAGTAGCCACAAGAACAGGAGGTGTCCATTGCCTGGTGCCGGCTATACGTAATGAGCGCTTGCCAAAAGACTTTAAGGGGCCTCGTAAGGTACCTAATTACACAGTCGACTTGCAGCCTGGGGCATGGATTGAAAGTTATGAGATGGCGATGGAGCTATTGGAGGTCAGCGATGCAGCAATGGCTAAGTATTTCACCATGATGTTGGATGGAATGGCTCGCACTTGGTTGAAAGGGTTGCCACCCAATTCCATCGGCTCATGGGCGGAGTTAAAGGCCCGGTTCATTCAGAACTTCAAGGACACATGTAAACAACCTATGTCAATCATGGACCTGACTAATTGTAAGCAAGAGGAAGGTGAGTCCACGACCCATTGGGTGCGTCGGGTCAAGGAGATAATACATTCATCTGATAAGATGGATGCCGGCTCTGCGGTCTTAATGTTGGAGAAAAATTGCCGTTTAGAACCTCTGAAACAGAAGCTGGGGCGGCTCAAGCGTGACTGTAATGACATGGGCTAGTTGATGGCGGCCCTGGTCAAATATGCTGATTCTGACAGTACCAAGGATCACGTGTCTGATGAAGAAAAAACAGGGAAGGGAAAGAAGAACGGCAATGGCAAGGGTCACCAGCATAACCCGACGAATCAAGGAGGTAATAAACGCAAGGCTGACGAGTTTGTGGCTAACACCAATACACAGGGCAAAAACCAACGGCGCAAGGGTAGGCCACCTCCTAGGTCAGGCAGGTCAGGTCCCACCCTCAAACAACTACTGAATGAACCTTGTCCAAGACATGGCACCCGGGAGAAGCCAGCTACCAATCTGTGGAAGGACTGTACGATCATGAAGGCATTTAAAAATTCCAACATGTTTGATGGTAGCCACGGACCTGGCGGCAGTTCAGGCGGAGGCGGCTTTCTTGGCCCGGGCGCCGGTTCAGGTGGGGGCGGTTTTCACAGTCAGGGCCATCCGGGTAACCAGGGTGGCTATAATCAGCAACCCGGCCAAAGTAATCAGCAGCAACAGTCCGGGTATCAGAGTAATCCAAAATAGTTGAATAGTGGGCAGTACCACGTATTTACCACTAGTTTATGCAAAAGGGACTAGAAGCTTCATAAGAGGGCTGCCAATGCCGTTGAGCCGGCGATTCCACGTTATTTGAGGTGGTCAGAATAGCCTATTGTGTGGAGCAGGGAAGATCACCCTCCTCGGGTTGATAATCCGGGTCACTTGGCCTTGGTGGTGGCACCTCAGGTTGGTGGATATAAATTCACTAAGGTGCTCATGGATGGAGGCAGTAGCATCAACATCCTCTATTATGAGACGTTTCGTCGGATGGGGTTGACTGATAAGAGTCTTAAACAATCCAACACTGTTTTTCATGGTGTTGTCCTGGTAAGTCGGCATACCCAGTTGGTAAGATTGAACTGGAAGTAGCCTTTGGGGATGAATATGATTCCAGGGCTGAGAAGTTAACTTTTGAGGTGGTTAAGATCAAAAGCCCATATCATGCTCTGTTTGGACGGCCGGCTTATGCCAAGTTCATGGCTCGGCCATGTTATGTGTATCTACAGCTTAAGATGCCGAGTTATAAAGGCACCATCACAGTACATGGAAGCCAGAAAATAGCCCTGGAATGTGAAGAAGGAGATGTCACTTATGCTGAGTCTGTTTGTGCAATAGAGGAGTTAAAGTTTTATAAAGATAATGTTGACCCGACAGACATGACGTCTTTGAAGAAGCCAACTACGGAGCATGAACCAATGTTGAAATTCAAGTCAGCTGATGACACCAAGATGGTTGATTTTGTGCCTGGCGACTCATCCAAACAGTTCATCATCAGTGCCAACTTGGATCCAAAATAGGAAAGCGCGCTCATCGAGTTCATCCGTGAGAACCGGGACATCTTTGCATGGAAACCTTCTGACATGCCGGGTGTCCCGAGAGAACTCACTGAGCACACTCTTAACATTGATCTGAAGTTTAAGTCGGTCAGGCAGTTCCTTCAGCGGTTTAACGAGGAAAGGCGCAAGGCCATCGGAGAAGAGGTGGCCTGGCTCTTGGCGGCCGGGTTCATTGTGGAAGTTTTTCACCCAGAGTGGTTGGCTAACCCAGTGCTTGTACTCAAGAAAAACGGCACCTAGCGTATGTGTGTGGATCACACCGATTTGAACAAAGCTTGTCCAGCTGACCCTTTTGCTCTCCCTCGTATTGATCAGATCATTGATGCTATGGCGGGTTGTGAGCGTTTGAGTTTTCTGGATGCCTATTCAGGTTATCATCAAATCAAGATGGCAGTCAAGGACCAGGAGGAGACAGCTTTCATCACTCCGTTCGAAACCTTCTGCTATGTGTCTATGCCTTTTGAGCTTAAGAGTGCCCATGCGACTTATCAACGGTGTGTGCAGAATTGCCTTCACAGTCAGATTGGGCGTAATGTTCATGCTTATGTGGATGATATAGTGGTGAAGTCCAGAGAGAAGGAAACCTTGGTAACAGATCTGAAGGAAACATTTGATAACCTCCAGGTCTATAAGATGATGCTTAACCCGACCAAGTGTGTTTTTGGAGTCCCAGCTGGCAAACTCTTGGGTTTTTTGGTGTCTAACAGAGGTATTGAGGCTAACCCGGAGAAAATCAAAGCAATCACATCTCTGGCCAAACCGGTGTGCATCAATGACATTCAGCGGCTGGCGGGTCGCGTCGTTGCCTTAAACCGGTTCATAAGACGGTTAGGGGAGAAGGCGATGCCTTTGTATCAAATGATGAAACAGGCGGATGACTTTGTCTGGAGTGATGCTGCTAACTCTGCTTTTGAGGATCTGAAGAAACAGCTCGATGAGCCGCCGGTTCTTGTTGCTCCGGTTGAGAAAGAGCCGTTGTTATTATATGTAGCTGCTAACTCACGTGCTGTTAGTGTGGCCATTGTTGTGGAGCGCAAGGAGGCTAGCAAGGAACATCCGGTCCAACGGCCAGTTTACTACGTCAGTGAGGTGCTGATTGAATCTAAGCAAAGATATCCACATTGGTAGAAGCTCATTTATGGGGTGTTCATGGCAAGCCGGAAGCTTAAACATTACTTTCAGGGTCACCCAATCACTATGGTTAGCTCTGCTCCTCTAGGAGACATCATTCAATATAGAGAAGCCACAGGACGAGTCGCCATGTGGGCTATTGAACTTGGGTCTCTTGGTTTGAAATATATGCCACGTACTGCGATCAAATCTCAAGCGCTAGTTGACTTCATTAACGACTGGACATAGTTGCAGATGCCAGAGGAGAAACCAGACAACACATATTGGACGATTCATTTTGATGGGTCCAAACAGTTGGAAGGCTTGGGGGCTGGAGTTGTTTTAACTTCTCCTCGAGGGGACAAGTTTTGTTATGTGTTGCGATTGATGTTTCCTTGTACTAACAATGCGGCAGAATATGAAGCCTTGCTCCATGGTCTTCGAATGGCTAAAGAGATGAGTTTGATCCGGGTCCGGTGCCTTGGCGATTCAGATTTGGTGGCTCAACAGGTGTCAGGTAAGTGGGATTCCAAGGATCCTCTCATGGCGTCTTATCGACGCGAGGTCGACGCTGTTGCAGGGCATTTTAAGGGTTATCAAGTGGAACACATTGACCGTAGAAAGAACAAAGCGGCCGATGCCTTAAGCCGGTTGGGATCTCAGCGTAAGCCGGTACCCCCTAACACCTTTTTGGATGTTTTGCATAACCCGTTTGTTAAGTTGCCTACAGAGGAAGATTTGGCCATTCCTGACCTGGAGGCACAGTTAGTGGCAGCTACTCATGTTATTCCAGATTGGACAGTACCGTTCCTAGCTTAGATGACCCGGGGCGAGTTGCTAGAGGACGAGACCCTGGCCTGACAGATAACCCGGCGGTCCAAGTCAATGACGATTTTTGACGGAGAGTTGTATCATCATAGTGTCACTGGAGCGTTTCAGCGTTGTGTTTCTCCTGAAGAAGGTCAAGAAATACTTCGTGAGATCCATGAAGGGGATTGTGGTCATCACGCCGGGTCAAAGTCTCTTGTGACCAAAGCTTTTCGTCATGGTTTTTACTGGTTAACGACTCATGTTGATGCAGAGGATCTGGTCAGTAGGTGTGATGGATGTCAAAAATTTGCACGACGAACGCATGTGTCGGCTCAAGAGTTGCAGATGATTCCAATCACTTGGACGTTTGTAGTTTGGGGGTTTGACATGGTTGGACCTTTCAAAAGGTCTAAGGATAAACAGACACATCTTTTAGTGGCAGTTGACAAATTCACAAAATGGGTTGAGACAGAGCCAGTGAGTAGGTGTGATGCAGCCACGGTGGTTTAGTTCATGAAAAAGGTGATTTTTCGCTTTGGTTTTCCACATAGCATTATCACTGACAATGGCACTAATTTGTCCCAAGGTGCTATGGAGGAGTTTTGTCAACGTGAGCATATCTGGCTTGGTGTTTCTTCCGTAGCTCACCCTCAATCTAATGGTCAGGCTGAGAGAGCAAATCAGGAAATTTTAAAAGGTCTCAAGCCCCGGCTTATGGTTCCCTTACAACGGACGCCGGGTTGTTGGGAAGAGGAATTACCCTCGGTGTTGTGGAGTATCAACACCACTCCTAACAGGTCTACAGGTTATACACCTTTCTTCATGGTTTATGGAGCGGAAGCGGTGCTGCCCAGTGACATCCGTCATGACTCGCCTCACGTGGCGGCTTACGTTGAAGCTAATAATGAACAAGCCCGACAGGATGCACTTGACTTGTTAGATGAGGAAAGAGACTTGGCGGCGGCCCGACATGACCTGCGCCGTTATCACAGCCGCCGGGTTAAGTCCAGGACCTTTCAAGAAGGTGACCTGGTGCTCCGGCTCATTCAGGATCTATCGGATGCACACAAACTATCCCCGCCTTGGGAAGGACCTTCTGTGGTTAGTAAGAATTTAAACAATGGGTCATATTACCTCATTGACGCTCAAGAGCACAAAGACTCACGTAAGTCGGAGGAGGAGACCCGCCGGCCATGGAACATTGCTCAGCTTCGGCCATACTACACCTGAGCTACTGGCTCTCGTCATGTACATACTTTGACGTTGTATATATTATGATAAGTAATAAAGAAGGACCTCTGCCTTTTTCCTCTTCAAAGATCATATATCTTTACTATTTTCATGACTATTAAGGAGCTGATCATATCTGAATCTAGCTTAACCTTTCTGGTCCGGCTTATGATCGTATTCAAATCTAGCTGTAAATCTCATGATCACTTGGGGGCTTCCTCTTCAAACATAGGTTGTACTCGAACCAAAGAGAACATAGTTGTCGTAACCATCTTGATCGGCTCAAAGCAAAACTCACTAGGGGGCTTCTTGATCGTATCCGAATCATAGCATAACCCCTTTTGGGTCCGACTTGCATCGTATTCGAATCAGGGTCGTTAAAAACCTCTCAAGGTTATTTGGGGGCTTCCTATTCAAACATAGGTTGTATTCGAACCAAAGAGAACATAGCTGTCGGTACCCTCTTGATCGGCGCAACGCCAAAGCCACTGGGGGCTATATGATCATATCTGAATCTTAGCTTAACCCCTTTGGTCCGGTTTAGTGATCGTATTCGAATCAGAAACCCCCAAATTTCAGTTAAAAAGTTAATTTATGTTGTTTGAAATCTGCTATTTTTTTACTGGTCTTTCTTGTCTCAAATCTAAACGATTAGCACGATTTTTTTCACCGGCTTGACTATTTGACAATAAACCGCCAAGGCATGATAGTCATCAGGCATATAGAAGCATTGACTTCTACAAAAAAAACTAGGTCATCAACCTCATCACCCGGGTCATATAGACTGGTAGAACAGATGCAAAGAACACAAGTATAACTATGTTATTCATGAACAGATTTTTCTGTGTTTTTTCATTAATCAAAGGTTGTTTCAACCTTGTTTATTTCACGTCTGGTTCTATGTTTTCTACTATGATAAAATCATTGGTCCTGTACCGGGTGTTCTGACCCGTCCGGTGCTAAACCGCCAAGCTAGCTTTTTCTTTTTCTACAGGAATAGAGTTGAAATATTACAGATGTAACCATAGATGTGACGCATATATTGACATCAGGAGCAAAGAATCACACACGGCATCTTATGCATGATGGCATAGGCAAAATATGCAGTTTTTTAAACTAACCTATTACAAGGCATTAAGAGCCCAAAAGGTTACTGTTTCTCTCTCTTAAGACAGGTCCTAAGCTAAAAGCTCGATTGTTCAAATGGTAATGACTCCCCCCTGACCGGTTCACCTCCCTCCAGTGGTTGAAAGCCGGGATTGGACCAATCAGAGTCGTTCAGAGCAATGAATTCAGCATCATCATCAATTAAGCCGGCTGGGTCAATCTCTGGGGCAAATGTATGTGGGCGAACTGGCGGGATAAGATCCGTCACTTTATGAGGGAGTCGCCATCTTCTTATTCTCCATATCAAAACCTGGCTGATATTTATCGATGTTGGTCTCATCTCCAAGGACGGTAGCTTGAGGTCGAACTCCCCTCATGCAGGCAATGAAGTCATCTTGCTCAAATAGAGTCCCGTCTTCCTTCACGGTAGGGTACCCCTTAGCTACATCCGCTGGGTCTAGACCTGGCACCCAGGCTTTGGAGCGGCTCAGCGCAGTCAGGGCTCCGGCTCTGGCATAGGATCGTTTGACCTCTTGAAACCTGGCAGGTAAGATCGATAATTTCTTTAAAATGTCACTCAGCCGGTTGGGTCCTTGGTTGGTAGGCGAGATAGCAGCAAGTGCTCGTTGAGCACCAGTATACAACTGCTCCACTAAGGTATAAACCGCCTTCAGTTTGGTTACACTATATTGGCTTAGATTTTGGCTTCGTGGACCTACGAGTTATTTTCAACAAAGGTTCAGCAGGTGGTTTATATTCCTGGTCACAATAAGGTATAAGTGATTAATACAAATGACTTACCGAAGATGGTGGAGACCATTTGAGAGACACGGTTCTTTAAGCCGGTGAGCTCTGAGGTAACCTCTTCAAGAGCCGCCTCAGCTGTTTCGGCACATTGAACCAGTAACGTCTTTTCTTCGGCCCAAGATTTCTTCTTTGCAGTCAAGCTGGTCTTTAATTTTTCTGTCTCGGGAAGACTCAATTGGAGTTTAGAGTCAGTAGTTTTGATTTCTGCCTCTTGATCCACTAGCTGGGTCTTTGCTTCAGTTAATTGGGAGCCCAATTCAGATAGGGCGTTCTGCAAAACATACACAGATATGTCAAGGCTTAAACTAAAAGTTATAAGGGTTCAAGTCTCAAGTACTTTGAACCGCAATACCACTTGACACTTGGGGGCTAATGTCTGCCCAAGAATTTTTTTTATGACTCTTATATGTTTCAAGTCCCAAGTGTTTTACAAAGTAACAACACTTGGCACTTGGGGGCTAATGCATAATATTCAGAAAGTTTTTCATGATTGAGTCGGATTGCAGTACTTATTGGGACTAGTAGAAGACAATTATAAAGTTAAGTACTAGTTCATTTATGAAAATTGAGCCGCCCCTTGGGGACTACAGGTCAAGTTTATGCTACTCTATTAGAGTTTCAGAGGCAAAGTTTCAGCCTATATCATAAAGTCTACAGATCATTCAGGATCATCATCTGAAGACTTGGGGGCTGACAGAGTATAAATAAGCCAGAAAACATACCTCATATTTTAGCTGCAATTGCTTGACCATCTCAATTTCCAACTCACGGCTGGAATGCACATGACTGAGATAGCCGGACAATATTTCACTAGCATTCAGATGAGTATAGAGAGAGATATCAAACTGTACTTTCTGCCTTTCTAAGGCCTCCTGTTTGGCAGAATGCCTGGCTAGCACAGTTGGATTACCCGGCGTAACAAATCTACTGCCAGTGATCAGAATGACATGATCAGAAGATTGTAACATCCCAAAATTCTAAATTTTGGAATGTTATAATAAATAGATAGATTTGATTGATTATTTGATTGATTGACTGAAAGTGAGTGAATTCGAAACTCTTTGAAAGTTAAATGAGAGGGAATAAAAGGACTTTCCCAAACTTTCATATTCGCTTTCTGATCTCCTTGAATTCAAATTCTTTTCAACACAAAACCCTAGAGAGAAGATGACATGACTTCTTCCATTAAAAATGAAAAGGGTGTCTGAAAAATATTTGAATTCCATTGGGAAATATTTTTCCAATTCAGAAACTATATGCAACTCAATGATTTTCACGAGAGAAGATAAAATGACTTCTTCAAATTATGAAATATGAGTTGGGAGTTTCAAAGGATCAATTTCAAGTCCTTTTGGAATTAATTTTCAATTTGGATTTATTTGAGTTTTATTCAAATTATTTTTCTCCAAAAATAAAATATATGGAAATTAGGGTAACATGATTCCCTACATTAGAAAATTGGAGAAAAATTAATTTGAAATCATTTTGGTATTTTTAAAATGATTTTTGTTGGATTTTAATAGACCAGTAGCACGTTTTGTTTTATCTGAATTTGTGTGGATTTTATTTGAAGTTATAAAAATGATCATGTCATAGAAAATCTTTTTTTGAAAATTTTGATATATTATATGCCTATATAATATTTTAATTATTTTGCTTTTATTATTTTTTTTGTCTGGAAAAGAATGTTTTAAAAAAAAACTTCTCCCCGACTGGGCCGGCCCAGCTAGCCAGCCAGGCCCAGCCCAGCCGCCTTCGTCCCCGTCTCCAGCGCCCGCATGACAGCGCCGCCGCCGTGGTCGCCAGGGACACCGCCGCCACCTCCCTAGCCCCTCCTCCACGCCACCTCCTCCCCTCCCTATATTTCTGGAGCCCCGGGCCCCGTTTCTGCCTCTCTCTCCACGCTGCCCCACGCCGCATCTCGCGCTGCCGCCACCGCATCATGCCGCCCGCGCCGCCGGAGCTCGCCGCTGCTGCTGCCTCGCCTGCGCCGTTCCCCACCGCTGCTCGCCGCTGCCCGCGCCGCCGCTCGCCGCTGCCCGCGCCGCCCTCCGCTGCCTCGCCGCGCGCGGCCTCGCCTCGCTCCTCGCTGATGCTCGCCGCCTCGGGAAGCCGCCGGAGATCCGCCGCCGGTTTTCCGACGGAAAACCGCCCCGAACCGGTATAAAACCGCCCCGGTCCGGTTTATTTCCTTTTATTTCGGTTTTCGTCAAAAAAGGGTTTAATTTTTTTTAGATTGATCTATTTAGAGAACGTTCGCTGGTTAGGTATAGAAAACGAACGTTCACCTTTTAGTCTTTTTCTTTTTCTGTTATTTTTCGGCCAGGGACCTAGTTGTGAATACTTTATTTACAGAATAGTCCCTGTACTTCAAATGACTATAACTTTTTACCTGTTAGTCCAAATCCAACGAAACCAACGCCCACATCTTCGTTACGATCTCCTCTATCCATTAATCCAACTCAAACATGTTTTTGAAAATTTTAAAATTTGAATTAGATCAGATTTGAATTCAAACTTCGTTTGATCATAACTTGAGTTCCGTAGCTCCGTTTGAGTTGATTCTTTTTGCAAATCGAAGCGCTTGACCTAAACATTCTAATAAGGCCAAATTCATATAATTTTGGTACTGTTAGAAATTGTTTTATGTTGCAAGAGTTATTTGCTTGGTTTTGATGTTTCCGAATCGTCTTCTTCGTTCTTTTTTATCTTTTGAGTGATTGCTTATGTGTGGTTCTATTGCTTGCTTACGATAGATTGACCGGAGTGTGACGAGTAGATCTATCAAGATTTTTGAGTGCGAATCATCTTCATCAACATTGCAGGCAAGTAACACTTTGATCATACCTTTTCTACAACCCATGTTTTATTGCATTAGATCAATCCTCTCACATTGCATGATTAGGATCTAATTAAATTGTGGGATGGGAGGTAGATGAGGTAGTACCTATCACCTGTATTATTATGAAACCTCTGGGACTTACTTCTATGTTTGCTTATTATGCCATGCTATGCTAGTAGACGTGGATTGGGTGAGTGATATCCATGACAGATGTGAGTTTGTTAATTTTAAATGGTTTACTTAAGGTGGCAACTTAAATACACATCTGGGTGGATTGAGGCACCTGATGTCTATCGGGACTTGCCTGTTTTTATCTCGGACCGCCACCCAGGCTCAAAGGGATCATGAGATTATTCATACTAG
The DNA here is from genome assembly GCF_018294505.1 of Triticum aestivum. Taxonomy (NCBI): domain Eukaryota; kingdom Viridiplantae; phylum Streptophyta; class Magnoliopsida; order Poales; family Poaceae; genus Triticum; species Triticum aestivum. The sequence goes on along the minus strand of NC_057794.1, from coordinate 493,941,905 downwards.
AAACTTCCGTGTGCAGCCACAAGCCATTATGGGCTCTGACATAGTTGAGTAAGTTGTGCGAACTCTTACGGGTAGACTAGCAGATGTAGGGGAAAGTATGTGTACCGGTCTACCCACATGTAAGGTGCTAGCGCTTTTGAAAGACTGTGTCTCGGTCATCCGTCTTCTCAAACACCCTGTAGTGCGAGAAACCAAATGGAGGCGATCGAGTCTTGTGGGGAAAAGTGCGCAAACCTCTGCAGAGTGTAACAAACTAATCATGATTAGCCGTGTCCCCGGTTATGGACAATTTGAGTATCTAGTTCTTGGATTATCCTGTTGATCTCATCACATTATTTTAAATGAATATTGTTGGGTATAATGATGTTACTTAATTGGGATTGAGAATGCTGTCAACCATTCTCAATGTTCAACAACCACCATGATAGTTAATTAAAATGTATTCCTTTGCAGTAGGGAAAAATTGGCTTTACGCAAAAACCCTATAACCATAGAGCTTTTCCACCAGCCAAATATGCATGTAGTGATAGCCATTGTTCATCATTCTCTATGGTGTGAATTTGCCAGTACATTCAATGTACTGACCCGTTTCGGGCTGCAACGTCTCATGTTGCAGGTTTCTTACGACAAGTAAGTGATACGTTAGGGTTACGATTTCTACACTCAACTTTGCCGTTGGTGTTGATGGGAAACCACAACCTTGTTGCTTCCGCTATATGGATTGAGGTAATAGTATTTACATTACTTTATACATGTGATTTACCTCTGTTATAAATCCTTCGAGTACTTTGTGTGTCAGCATACCCATCCAGGGATGACACTTAAGCACAGAGACTTGATCCATTCGGGTCAGGTCGCTACAAGATGGTATCACAGCACATGTTGACTGTAGGACGTGACCCTAGAAACTGGCAAGCCCATAGCAAAGATTTTTCTCTACAACCTTCCCTTTTAAAAAGATCTTTTACCTCTCTTCTCTTCTGAGCTTATTCAAAAAAAATCCCTTTAGTGAGACCATACCCCTTTCCCCTTTTGACCACTTGAAGATTCGACTGATGAGACCACTCCAAGAAGTACAGGATATCAGACCAGTAAGACCATTCAGAATGAAGAGGATTTTACCATACATTATGATAATGGAAACTACAGCTGTTGAAGACTCTAAAGACTAGGAGAATTTGAAGGCTCTGGAGAATCCCCAGATTTGTATGACCTAGGAAGGCTACCCTTATGGAACTTGGCAGACTATGGAAGTGGTCAATACCCGAGATCAAGGTGTATCGGAGAAAGACTGAAACAAGGAGCATGAGAACTCAAAGTTTTGTCAAAAAAAAACCCTAAGGCAGGAGATATCAACTATGGAATGATAGCTCATGGGAATGACAAGAGCAGAAACACGGTTATCCGTGATGTCATCGCCGCTGATGCTATTGTCACCGTGCTGAGTTAAGGATGCATTTCATTAGAATGGATTTGATGGAAGAAGGCTGATGGAGCACCTATCATAAGATGAAGTTTTAGCCCTAGCTGGTGTATCACCAGGATCTGGAGTAGTACATCAAGAAGTTAAGATGGAGCTACAAGAAGCCGTAGTTTGACAAGGAGCATTTCGTGAAGAACTTAGGTCCAAGAAGCGAAAGTAGCCAAGCTGGAGGAGCTACAACCTCGAGATACCGGAGAATTGTCAGAAACTGAAGGACAGTATGCCAATGGTTCATGCCAAGGATGTTGAAACCTAGAAGTTGAAATACAACTCCAGAATATTAAAGGATGTCACAAGAGATTTCACGTCAACAGAGATGATCTGGCAAAAGAACTTGAGAAAACAAGCATGATCGGAAGAAGCCATTGGAGGCATGAACAAGACTTGAAGAGTTTGGCGACGATGACCTTAGCAGACCAAACCCCTGTTTTATACCTACGTTAGATGCGACGTTTGTGAGCTGTCATTTGTTTGATGTTTTTTCGACAGCCACAACAAAAATCTGTCTTTTCAAAACTTTTGTTTGTATTGTGTGTATCCCTCTCCCTCTCTCTTATCTCACCCCAAAACCCATGGACCTAATAGAGGATGAATGGAGATGAGCTTGTATTTTCGGGACCGATGAGTCAATTGGAGACAGGCCGATGGATTCAGAACATGGAGGATCATATGGAGAACAACCCTATAGTCGGAAAGGATATGGCCCAGCATGCTCTTCAATGCTTTGAAAGAGGTGCTGCTACTTGGTGGAGGATGTACCAAACCATCAATGGATGGCAAGGAGTAACCACTTGGAAATAATTTAAGTTGACTCTGCTAAAGTCTCAGTTTGTGTCCCAGAAATTGAAGCCTTATGGAAAGGATATGAAGAAAACTTGTGCATGCAAGCTTTGTGGAGAAATAGGACACAACCATAAAGAACACAAGGATGAATGCCCTAATTGCGAAGGAAGTCACCCAGCTGAAGAATGCCCAACTAGGCAGATCACTTGTTTCTTGTGTGAAGGGACTACCCACTACCCTGCTCAGTGTCACATTTACCCCATGGTACAAAGAACCATCCAGCAGAAGAAAGAAGCAACGAGAGGAGCCCTTATGGAAAGTTTAGAAGAACCTGTGATGAAGGAAGATGTGGAGGACACACCCAAAGAAGAGCCAATTAAACCCTGCACCAAGTCATGCTATTCATGTGGAGAAGAAGGACACCTCTCCCAGAATTGTATGAATGGGGATTTAGTAGAATTCCCGACGGAGGAAGTAGAATATGACCCACGGGAAATAGAAGCTCTGATTGGAATGGAAAAGTCCAGAAAGAGAAGTAGATTGGATTCCAGGAAAGACCTGAGTCATATCACATGTTTCAGGTGCAAAAATTCAGGACACTACTTCAATGATTGCCCAAAAGGGAAGATGAGGACCCCAGGAGGCTATATAATCACAAGGAAACCTCGAAACTTGTCAGAAGTAATATGTTTCCGTTGTAATGAAGCAGGGCACTTTGCCAGAGAATGCCCCAAGGAGAAGTAAACTTGTGATAAATAGTTGAGTTTATAACAGAAGAAATATAGTAGTAGTAGTGAGAACATTTTCCCTTCATATTGAGGTGTTGAGTTGAGACATGTAATGGAGAAGCGAGAGAATTGTAATCATTTGAGAATGAATAAAGTAGCATCATTGGTACTAATATGGATTTTATGAGTTGTTACTCTACAAAGAAGGATTTTGACCATTTTGAGGATAAAAGAAATATGGTCTATGGAAGATTTGTGCATTTTAAGGGTGGTAGTACCCTGTAATGGATTTCGGACAAAATGAATACGAGTTTTGTCTCGATATGTGTGATGCCCCAAGAGTATGTGGGATGAAGTTGGAGACCGACAGTTGTTTGGACCAAAGGTGATCAAAGGAGTCAGAAGAGAATGTTAAGTTGATTCGAGATAGACTGAAGGTAGCTCAGTCCAGGCAGAAGAGTTATGTAGACTCAAAAACTCAAGGAGGTAGTCTATGAAATTGGAGACAGAGCATGTCTTCATGTGTTCCCTCTACGAGGAGTTAAACGAATTGGAGTTAAGGTAAAAGTTAGCCCCGAGATTTGTAGGAGCATACCGAGTTTTGGAGCGTATGAGAGAAGTGGCCTAAAAGTTTGAGTTACCCGAAGGACTGTCAGGAGTTCAAGATGTGTTTCACGTTTCCCAGTTGAAGAAGTGCCATGCAGAGATGGCCAATATTCCCCTGTAAGGACGCTTGACAGCGGAAAGGATAATGATGTTCCACGAAGTGGAATATGGACTTCATAAGTATAAGTTTTTATCTCGGTATGTGGAATAACCCACGAGGATGAAGAGATGAAGTACTATTGGATATAAAGGAGGTATGATGTTGGTAATATGGAGCAATGGCAACCCCATGACAAGTCTGAGTACTCACGTCTTGGTTTGGTGCCAATAGAAAGAAAGAAGACAATACAATTGGATGGATTCTAAGAAGTTGGAAGTTGGAATAATGATCAGTTGCCCAATGATAAGTTCAAGGACTACAAGTGATGAGATGTGCCATAACCCACAGGCCCCAGGACCTGCCAAGAAGCAAGCACATTCTTGCTGAAGGAAAAACCCTGGAAGTGGATATACCTTTGTCGACAGACGATTTTATAGGAGTTTACGCAAAACCTGAGAGTTGTGAAGGAACGATAGATGTTTGTTTGGCTTGCAGAATCCATGGAATTATCCGAACTTAGTTCGTCGACAAGAGAAATTCTGCAATGCTTGTGAGGATGACCGAGTGTTAGAATGCGAGATTCGCTAAACTGTATACATGGTAATGATTTGGGTGCGGGATGGATTGATCACCATACCGACTTACTCTTATTATTCGCCTTGCTATATGGGATGGTAAATCTGAGTGACTTACCTATAGTAGAGAGACAGCGATATTAAACCTTGTTCAAGCCTTAGAATGGTATAGGTATTTTTTCCTTGTACAAGGCAGCTTTGCCAACCGTAGGTTATACGGTGAGGATCAACCCAGACCCATTTTCCTGCAGGAGAGACCATAAATTGTTGACCACCATGAGATATCGATAGTTGTTTAGTCTTGGCGCTAGACCGTCAGCTAAGAAGACCCAGTCTCGGAATAACCTTACCAAGATGAAAGGACAGAAGAATTGAGGAAAAGGTTATGCCACTGCCGGAAGAACCGGATAAGGAATTATCCTGAAGATCTGAGAAGACCGACACTGTCAAGAATAAGGATGGAGTATATGAGTATTGATGGAACAGTAACGATGTTTCCAAGGGTGGTAGCACCCCAGACCCCTATGATGATCGATGAATTTTGAGGAGACCCTCAAACCCTAACCTTTTCTTGCTAGCCTCTCAGAATCTCGAGGACGAGATTCATTTTAAGGGTGGTAGGTTTGTAACATCCCAAAATTCTAAATTTTGGAATGTTATAATAAATAGATAGATTTGATTGATTGTTTGATTGATTGACTGAAAGTGAGTGAATTCGAAACTCTTTGAAAGTTAAATGAGAGGGAATAAAAGGACTTTCCCAAACTTTCATATTCGCTTTCTGATCTCCTTGAATTCAAATTCTTTTCAACACAAAACCCTAGAGAGAAGATGACATGACTTCTTCCATTTAAAATGAAAAGGGTGTCTGAAAAATATTTGAATTCCATTGGGAAATATTTTTCCAATTCAGAAACTTTATGCAACTCAATGATTTTCATGAGAGAAGATAAAATGACTTCTTCAAATTATGAAATATGAGTTGGGAGTTTCAAAGGATCAATTTCAAGTCCTTTTGGAATTAATTTTCAATTTGGATTTATTTGAGTTTTATTCAAATTATTTTTCTCCAAAAATAAAATATATGGAAATTAGGGTAACATGATTCCCTACATTAGAAAATTGGAGAAAAATTAATTTGAAATCATTTTGGTATTTTTAAAATGATTTTTGTTGGATTTTAATAGACCAGTAGCACTCTTTGTTTTATCTGAATTTGTGTGGATTTTATTTGAAGTTATAAAAATGTTCATGTCGTAGAAAATCTTTTTCTGAAAATTTTGATATATTATATGCCTATATAATATTTTAATTATTTTGCTTTTATTATTTTTTTTGTCTGGAAAAGAATGTTTAAAAAAAAACTTCTCCCCGACTGGGCCGGCCTAGCTAGCCAGCCAGGCCCAGCCCAGCCGCCTTCGTCCCCGTCTCCAGCGCCCGCACGAGAGCGCCGCCGCCGTGGTCGCCAGGGACACCGCCGCCGCCTCCCTAGCCCCTCCTCCACGCCACCTCCTCCCCTCCCTATATATCTGGAGCCCCGGGCCCCGTTTCCGCCTCTCTCTCCACGCCGCCCCGCGCCGCATCTCGCGCCGCCGCCACCGCATCACGCCGCCCGCGCCGCCGGAGCTCGCCGCTGCTGCTGCCTCGCCTGCGCCGTTCCCCACCGCCGCTCGCCGCTGCCCGCGCCGCCGCTCGCCGCTGCCCGCGCCGCCCTCCGCTGCCTCGCCGCGCGCCGCCTCGCCTCGCTCCTCGCCGATGCTCGCTGCCGCGGGAAGCCGCCGGAGATCCGCCGCCGGTTTTCCGACGGAAAACCGCCCCGAACCGGTATAAAACCGCCCCGGTCCGGTTTATTTCCTTTTATTTCGGTTTTCGTTAAAAAAAGGGTTTAGTTTTTTTTAGATTGATCTATTTAGAGAATGTTCGCTGGTTAGGTATAGAAAACGAACGTTCACCTTTTAGCCTTTTTCTTTTTCTGTTATTTTTCGGCCAGGGACCTAGTTGTGAATACTTTATTTACAAAATAGTCCCTGTACTTCAAATGACTATAACTTTTTACCTGTTAGTCCAAATCCAACGAAACCAACGCCCACGTGTTCGTTACGATCTCCTCTATCCATTAATCCAACTCAAACATGTTTTTGAAAATTTTAAAATTTGAATTAGATCAGATTTGAATTCAAACTTCGTTTGATCATAACTTGAGTTCTGTAGCTCCGTTTGAGTTGATTCTTTTTGCAAATCGAAGCACTTGACCTAAACATTCTAATAAGGCCAAATTCATATAATTTTGGTACTGTTAGAAATTGTTTTATGTTGCAAGAATTATTTGCTTGGTTTTGATGTTTCCGAATCGTCTTCTTCGTTCTTTTTGATCTTTTGAGTGATTGCTTATGTGTGGTTCTATTGCTTGCTTACGATAGATTGACCGGAGTGTGACGAGTAGATCTATCAAGATTTTTGAGTGTGAACCATCTTCATCAACATTGCAGGCAAGTAACACTTTGATCATACCTTTTTTACAACCCATGTTTTATTGCATTAGATCAATCCTCTCACATTGCATGATTAGGATCTAATTAAATTGTGGGATGGGAGGTAGATGAGGTAGTACCTATCACCTGTATTATTATGAAACCTTTGGGAGTTACTTCTACGTTTGCTTATTATGCCATGCTATGCTAGTAGACGTGGATTGGGTGAGTGATATCCATGACAGATGTGAGTTTGTTAATTTTAAATGGTTTACTTAAGGTGGCAACTTAAATACACATCTGGGTGGATTGAGGCACCTGATGTCTATCGGGACTTGCCTATTTTTATCTCAGACCGCCACCCAGGCTCAAAGGGATCATGAGATTATTCATACTAGAAACTTCAGTGTGCAGCCACAAGCCATTATGGGCTCTAGCATAGTTGAGTAAGTTGTGCGAACTCTTACGGGTAGACTAGCAGATGTAGGGGAAAGTAGGTGTACCGGTCTACCCACATGTAAGGTGCTAGCGCTTCTAAAAGACTGTGCCTCGGTCATCCATCTTCTCAAACACCCTGTAGTGCGAGAAACCAAACGGAGGCGATCGAGTCTTGTGGGGAAAAGTGCGCAAACCTCTGCAGAGTGTAACAAACTAATCATGATTAGCCGTGTCCCCGGTTATGGACAATTTGAGTATCTAGTTCTTGGATTATCCTGTTGATCTCATCACATTATTTTAAATGAATATTGTTGGGTATAATGATGTTACTTAATTGGGATTGAGAATGCTGTCAACCATTCTCAATGTTCAACAACCACCATGATAGTTAATTAAAATGTATTCCTTTGCAGTAGGGAAAAATTGGCTTTACGCAAAAACCCTATAACCATAGAGCTTTTCCACCAGCCAAATATGCATGTAGTGATAGCCATTGTTCATCATTCTCTATGGTGTGAATTTGCCAGTACATTCAATGTACTGACCCGTTTCGGGCTGCAACGTCTCATGTTGCAGGTTTCTTACGACGAGTAAGTGATACGTTAGGGTTAAGATTTCTACACTCAACTTTGCCGTTGGTGTTGATGGGAAACCACAACCTTGTTGCTTCCGCTATATGGATTGAGGTAATAGTATTTACGTTACTTTATACATGTGAATTACCTCTGTTATAAATCCTTCGAGTACTGTGTGTGTCAGCGTACCGATCCAGGGATGACACTTAAGCACAGAGACTTGATCCATTCGGGTCTGGTCGCTACAAAGATGTTGGCGGGTTAGCTGAACTGGATGGTCTGGCGGTAGAGGGATTAACAATGGTATCATCAGCTGACGGCTCAGGAGGATCCAATTGAGTATCAATAGCCGGGTCTTCTGGTGCTTCAGTTCGAGGGGGAGAAGTTGGCATGGTGGGTTCAGGTGCAAGAACTGACGGGTCTTCCGCCGGTTTAATCACCTTGGCCTTCTTGGACTCGGCTTGTCCACTAAGAAAGATTTTATGAGACAGTTAGTACAATGATGCAGTTTTAAAGATACAGAGGAAAACTGATTTTTCCTTACCCAGGAGTAGTTTTGAAAGCCAGAAACTGAGTCTGAGATGAGTCGCCAGAAGAGCGAGAAACCTCCTGCAAAAGGTAAAATAAAGTCAGTGAGGCAAGGGAATAGATTCATTAATGAAAGCAACAGATGAAGATGAAAGAAACCTCATTCTGGCACTTTCGAGGAGTTTGTTGTAAAACGGAAGGCGGTTCATCGTCGTCATTATTCCGGGCCTGACGACGGCTCTCATGTTGCTGTTTTTTCAAAAGAAAATGAGGGTACAAATAAGCCAAAGGGTGCGAAAACGATACTTTCCGAGTTACCAGTCGAAGTTTATGTCTTGGCAAATGGGCTGAGTCGGAGGAAATAGTTACCTTTTCTTCTACGGCCTGACTGGCCCCCGTGCCGTCCTGGCAATAGTCATTGTCAATAAGGTTATTAAAAAACTGGCCAAGGGAGTCAAGGGCTACCTCCGACTCAGAATCATCGTCAAGCTTTAACAGATCCGAAGCAGTGCTCCTTTTCTTCTTGGACCTCCGAGTCATCTTCCTGGCGGCTATGGCGGCGGCTCTAGCCTTCTTGGCAGCTTCATGGTCATACTTGGCTTTCCAGAAGTCGGATTTGGCCTGTAAACAAATAAACAGGATAAAAGGTCATGCAAGTATTTAAAACTACTAAGGAAAAACACAAAAATAGGTCAGGGGTTTTCTCACCTCTCGTGCCGGGTTAAGTTTACATAAGGGGTTTAATCCAACCTTACTGCAGTCCTCATACTTGTCGTTCACAAGGATGGTTGACATTGAAACAATATCTTCTTCAGTTAGTTGTACACAGTTGTAATGCAGAGAGTCATCTGGGCCTCCGCCATATTCATACATCAATTTGGATCGACAGCTTAGAGGAATGACCCACCACGAGATCTAGCAGCGGATCAAGTCAACTCTAGTTAAGCCATTCCCCAGTAAGGCATTGATCCTTTTAATAGATGGAATAAGCTTCTTGCGTTCAGCAGCAGTAAGCTTATCAGGGAGCACAAACTTGGAGTCCAGACGCTCCGCACGGTAACCCGGCAGTGGTTTTTCATTGGCTGGAGACGTATCTTGGCAATAGAACCAGCTCTGGTTCCAATCTTTGGGATGACTCGGTAAGACTATTAGGGTAAAGACGATGCCCTGTCGGCGCTGAATTGAGATTCCACCAAGTTCCAAGCTAGGGCCATTGGTACACTCATTCTGGCGGTTCAGATAAAAGTACTCTCTGAAGAGTTCCACAGTCGGCTCTTCTTGAAGATACACCTCATAGAGAACTTGAAAATAGCAGATGTTGGATATGGAATTGGGTCCAATATCTTGAGGGTGAAGTTTGAAAAAATGAATAACGTCTCCGAAAAACTTTGAGCCGGGTGGTGTAAAACCCTGATTCATGTGGTCAAAGAAGACAATAACTTCACCGTCTTTGGGATTAGGTTGTTCCTCGTCCGGGTCAGGTGCACGATAATACATAACATTTTTCCCTGGTAAAACCCTATGGTGAAGAATTCCTTCAAGGTATCTTCAGTGACTATGGAAGGGACCCAGTTGCAGACATTCGGTGCTTTTGACGGCATGATGATCAAAGAACAAACTGAAAAGAAAGTAACGTGCCGGTTCAATTCAATGGTGAAGTTAAATTATGATGGTCCAAATGAGTAATGGCGGCTTAAGTAAGGGCTAATGTCATATAAGGGAAAAGTGAGCCGGCGTAATAAGCCGCCATGACTACACATATTTGAGAAATGCCAAAAACAGAATTGGCCAAGTGTTGAGGCAAACAAGTTTCCTAATTTCTTGATATTATTCTGGATCAAATGGCCGTTTAGAATGGAAAATATTCTAGACCTAAAAATCTAGCACAGATGAGTTCGTGAGTTCTAATGAGGTCTTTGTACCAGAAAAAGGGATCTATTGGTATCAAGAATGGGTACAAAACAACTACCGCACGAGTATATGTTCTTTTTGGATCAAGAAGAAGCTGCAGCGGAAGAACTATGAAGAAACTGTGATGAACTATGAAGAACACGCAGAAACCTAGAAACCCTAATGCGGATCTGAGGAGCAGGAAGGTAAAACACTTATAGCCACGGATCAACGGCGGAGGGTCGCCGCCGTTCTCTGAACCGATTCAGGTTGATGCAGCGGCCAAGGTCGACGAAGACGAGGTGCTCTGCGATGGCGGCGGAGCTCGGGCAGCAGTAGGGTTGTGAGAGGAAGAAGACAAAGAGAGGGAAGAATGAGAAAAGACCAGGTCGTACCTATTTATAAGGGGATAAGTGAACAGGGAGGCGCAAAAATCGAGGAAGACCCAAATAATGATTATCCAACTAAACGGATGCCTCGATTCTCGGAAGACATTTAAGGATAAAGATCCATTAAAGATGACCTCATAGCAGGCTTTCGTGTTTTCAGAAGATGACGTCATGGCGGGTTACAGAGTTTTTATAGAGAGAGGAAGATGGATTTCGTTTAAGTAGTGAAGATTGACAAAGAACAAAGTTCAAGTCAACCTAGGGCCTAATGTTGGGAATATAGCTACCAGGGAAGACCCGCCCAGGAGGGCTCGGGTCAACCCCAATGGCGGGTTACAAAAGAAGCCCAGTAATATTCAAGGTGATAGTTTATTAAGACTTGTAGAAGTTCTAAGCCCAGAGGCGGCTTAAGGCCCGATATTGTAAACCGCCGTATGAAAAGAAAGACTTGTAAAGAAAGGCATATAAAATAAGTCACCGAGCCGGACACGTTTTATGAGCCGGCCGGGACTCTGTAGGCCGCCAGGCGTCAACCCATCTATATAAGGGGACGACCCGGCGACGGCTTAGGACAAGAAACAAGAGATCGATAGCCAAGCTAGCGGATTAGCTCCTTGGTCATCGAAACCCCAGCAATTCCAACACAATTAGACGTAGGCTTTTACCTTCATCGTAAGGGGCCGAACTAGTATAAACCTCTCGTGTCCTTTGTCCCGATTAACCCCTTTAAGCTTCCTAGTTGCGATGGCCCTACAACTAAGTCCTTTTGCTAGGACATCTGCCGTGACTATTCCACGACAGAACCAGTATCAAATACCTAGGGGCTACTATGAACACTAGTAAGTACACATCAATAACATGTATATCATATATACTTTTGTTCACTTTGCCATCCTTGTTATCCGCCAAATATTTGGAGCAGTTCCGCTTCCAGTGACCATTTCCTTTGCAGTTGAATCACTCAGTTTCAAGCTTGGGTCTAGCTTTGGGCTTCTTCATGGGAGTGACAACTCGCTTGTTATTCTTCTTCTTAAAGTTCTCTTTCTTTCCCTTGCCCTTTTAATTGAAACTAGTGGTCTTGTCAACCATCAACATTTGATGCTTTTCTTGATTTCTACCTTCGTTGATGTCAGCATCACGAAGAGATCAGAAATCGTTTTCGTCATCCTTTGCATATTATAGTTCATCACAAAGTTCCAGTAACTTGGCAATAGTGACTAGAGAACTCTGTCTATCACTATCTTATCTGGAAGATTAACTCCCACTTGATTCAAGAGATTGTAGTACTCACACATTCTGAGCACATGCTTACTGGTTGAGCTATTCTCCTCCATCTTGTAGGAAAAGTACTTGTCAGAGGTCTCATACTTCTCGACTCAGGCATGAGTCTGAAATAACAATTTCAGCTCTTGGAACATCTTATATGCTCTGTGGCATTCAAAACGTTTTTGAAGTCCCGGTTATAAGCCATAAAGTATGGCGCACTAAACTATCAAGTAGTCATCATACCAAGCTTGTTAAACGTTCATAACGTCTGCATCTGCTCCTGCACAAGGTCCGTCACCTAGCGGTGCATCAAGGACATAATTCTTCTGTGCAGCAATGAGGATAATCCTCAGATCACGGAGCTAGTCCGCATCATTGGTACTAACATCTTTCAACATAGTTTTCTCTAGGAACATACCATAAATAAAACGGGAAAGCTATACGCGAGCAATTGATCTACAACACAGATATGCAAATACTATCAAGACTAAGTTCATGATAAATTTAAGTTCAATTAATCATATTACTTAAGAACTCCCACTTAGATAGACATCCCTCTAGTCATCTAAATGATCACGTGATCCATATCAACTAAACCATGTCCGATCATCACGTGAGATGGAGAAGTTTTCAATGGTGAACATCACTATGTTGATCATATCTACTATATGATTCACGCTCGACCTTTCAGTCTCAGTGTTCCGAGGCCATATCTGCATATGCTAGGCTCGTCAAGTTTAACCCGAGTATTCTACTTGTGCAAAACTAGCTTGCACCCATTGTATGTGAACGTAGAGCTTATCACACCCAATCATCACGTGGTGTCTCGACACGATGAACCGTAGCAACGGTGCATACTCAGGGAGAACACTTATACCTTGAAATTTAGTGAGAGATCATCTTATAATGCTACCGCCGTACTAAGAAAAATAAGATGCATAAAGGATAAACATCACATGCAATCAATATAAGTGATATGATATGGCCATCATCATCTTGTGCCTTTGATCTCCATCTCCAAAGCACCGTTATGATCACCATCGTCACCGGCTTGACACCTTGATCTCCATCGTAGCATCGTTATCGTCTCGCCAACTATTGCTTCCACGACTATCGCTACCGCTTAGTGATAAAGTAAAGCAATTACATGGCGATTGCATTTCATACAATAAAACAACAACCATATGGCTCCTACCAGTTGCCGATAACCGTGTTACAAAACATGATCATCTCATACAACAATTTATATAATCACGTCTAGACCATATCACATCACAACATGCCCTGCAAAAACAAGTTAGACGTCCTCTACTTTGTTGTTGCAAGTTTTACGTGGCTGCTACAGGCTTAGCAAGAACCGTTCTTACCTACGCATCAAAAACCACAACGCGGTATAGTGATTGCTTTTTGATCATCAGAAAGAACCCTGTTCAATGAATCCGATTCAACTAAAGTTGGAGAAACTGACACCCGCCGGCCACCTGTGTGCAAAGCACGTCGGTAGAACTAGTCTCATGAACGCGGTCATGTAATGTTGGTCCAGGCCGCTTCATCCAACAATACCGCGGAATCAAGAAACAACTAGTGATGGCAAGCAATATGTATATACCCACGCCCACAACTCCTTTGTGTTCTAATCGTGCATATAACATCTACACATAGACCTAGCTCGGATACACTGTTGGGGAACACCGTATTTCAAAAAATTTACCTCCGATCACACAAGATCTATCTAGGAGATGAATAGCAACGAGAGGGGGAGAGCATCTTCATACCCTTGAAGATCGCAAAGCGGAAGCATTTATCAATGTGATTGATGTAGTCATACACCTTCACGGTCCGTCTCGATCAAGTACCGAACGTACGACACCTCCGCGTTAAACACGTGTTCAGCTTGATGAAGTCCTCGCCTTCTTGATCCAGCAAGAAGGGCGAAGTAGTAGATGAGTTATGGTAGCATGACGGCGTGGTGACGGTGTTGGTGAAGAACAATCTCCACACGGCTTCGCCTAATCACTACGAAAACTATGACGGAGGATAAACTAGAGGGGACGGGATTGCCGGCACACGGCTTGGTGTTTCTTGATGTGTCTTTGGTGCAAGCCTTGCCCCTCTATTTATATGTTGAGCCGTGGGGTCGAAACTTGGACAAAAGCCTCCTCAAAGTCGGTTTTGCCCGTAAGGCAAGAGTCCCACTCAGACTCCAGGACCAAATGCCACAGTCCTTGGCGTCTGGCCCAGACGCCATGGGCCTCGGAGTCTGGCCCAGGGCCAGACGCCAGGGTCTTCGGTGTTTGGCCTCTGACCTCCACAAAACTTTCTTTTGCACCGATTTATAGCCCCATGGGCCTGACCCCTTGGCCTAACCAGATCATCCAATATATGAATCTTTACCTCCGGACCATTCCGGAGCTCCTTCTCATGTCTGTGATCTCATCCGGGACTCCAAACAACATTCGGTCACCAACATACATAACTCATATAGTACTATATCGTCCATGAACGTTAAGCGTGCGGACCCTACGGGTTCGAGAACTATGTAGACATGACCAATACACCTCTCTAGTCAATAACAAATAGCGGAACTTGGATGCCCATATTGGTTCCTACATATTCTATGAAGATCTTTATCGGTCGAAACGCATAACAACATACGTTGTTCCCTTTGTCATCGGTATGTTACTTTCCCGAGATTCGATCATCGGTATCATCATACCTACTTCAATCTCATTACCAACAAGTCTCTTTACTCGTTCCGTAATGCATCATCCCGCAACTAACTCATTAGTCACATTGCTTGCAAGGCTTATAGTGATGTGCATTACCGAGAGGGCCCAAAGATACCTCTCCGACAATCGGAGTGACAAATCCTAATCTCGATCTATGCCAACTCAACAAACACCATTGGAGACACCTGTAGAGCATCTTTATAATCACCCGATTACGTTGTGACGTTTGATAGCACACCAAGTGTTCCTCTGGTATTCGGGAGTTGCATAATCTCATAGTCATAGGAACATGTATAAGTCATGAAGAAAGCAATAGCAACAAACTAAACGATCATTGTGCTAAGCTAACGGATGGGTCTTGTCCATCACATCATTCTCTAATGATGTGATCCCGTTCATCAAATGACAACACATGTCTATGGCTGGGAAACTTAACCATCTTTGATTAACGAGCTAGTCAAGTAGAGGCTGTTGGGGAACGCAGTAATTTCAAAAAAATCCTACGCACACGCAAGATCTATCATGGTGATGCATAACAACGAGAGTGGAGAGTGTGTCTACGTACCCTTGTAGATCGAAAGCGGAAGCATTTTATCAACTTGGTTGATGTAGTCATACACCTTCATGATCCGTCCCGATCAAGTACCGAACGTACAGCACCTCCGCGTTCTGCACACGTTCAGCTCGATGATGTCCTTGCCTTCTTGATCCAGCAAGAGGGGCGAAGTAGTAGATGAGTTCCGGCAGCACGACGGTGTGGTGAAGGTGTTGGTGAAGAACAATCTCCACAGGGCTTCGCCTAAGCACTATGAAAACAATGACGGAGGATAAACTAGAGGGGACTGGGTTGCCGGCACACAGCTTGGTGTTTATTGATGTGTCTTGGGTGCTAGCCCTACCCCTCTATTTATATGTTGAGCCTTGCGGTCGGAACTTGGAGTAAAAGCCTACACAAAGTTGGTTTCACCCGAAAGGCAAGAGTTCTTCTCGGACTCCAGGACAAGACGCCAGGGATCCCTGCGTCTGGACCCAGACGCCAGGTTCTGGACTCCGCAAAACTTCCTTTTGCTCTTTCCAAAAACCTTGTGGGATTTCCCCTTTGGCCCAAATAAGGTGAATTCCGGAACCCTTCCAGAGACCAAACACTATTATCCCATATATCAATCTTTATCTCCGGACCATTCCGGAGTTCCTCGTCATGTCCATGATATCATCCGGGACTCCAGACAACATTCGGTCACCAACATACATAACTCATATTGTACTATATCGTCAATGAACGTTAAACGTGCGGACCCTATGGGTTCGAGAACTATGTAGACATGACCGAGACACCTCTCTGTTCAATAACCAATAGCGGAACCTGGATGCCCATATTGGCTCCTACATATTCTACGAAGATCTTTATCGGTCGAACCGCATAACAACATACGTTGTTCCCTTTGTCATCGGTATGTTACTTGCCCGAGATTTGATCGTCGATATCTCAATACCTACTTCAATCTCGTTACAGGCAAGTCTCTTTACTCGTTCTGTAATGCATCATCCCGCAACTAACTCATTAGTCACATTGCTTGCAAGGCTTTATAGTGATGTGCATTACTAAGAGGGCCCAGAGATACCTCTCCGACAATCGGAGTGACAAATCCTAATCTCGATCTATGGCAACTCAACAAACACCATCGGGGACACCTGTAGAGCACCTTTATAATCACCCAGTTACGTTGTCACATTTGGTAGCACACAAAGTGTTCCTCCGGTATTCGGGAGTTGCATAATCTCATAGTCATAGGAACATGTATAAGTCATGAAGAAAGCAATAGCAATAAACTAAACAATCATTATGGTAAGCTAACAGATGGGTCAAGACAATCACATCATTCTCTAATGATGTGATCCTGTTCATCAAATGACAACTCTTGTCCATGGCTAGGAATCTTAACCATCTTTGATTAACGAGCTAGTCAAGTAGAGGCATACTAGTGACACTTAGTTTGTCTATGTATTCACACATGTACTAAGTTTCCAGTTAATACAATTCTAGCATGAATAATGAACATTTATCATGATATAAGGAAATAATACTAACTTTATTACTGCCTCTAGGGCATATTTCCTTCAGTCTCCCACTTGCACTAGAGTCAATAATCTAGTTCACATCGTCATGTGATTTAACATCAACAGTTCACATCTTAATGTGATTAGTTCACATCTCCATGTGACTAATACCCAAAGGGTTTACTAGAGTCAATGATCTAATTCACATCGCTATGTGATTAACACCCAAAGAGTGATCATGTTTTGCTTGTGAGAGAAGTTTAGTCTACGGGTCTGCAACATTCAGATCCGTATGTATTTCGGAAATTTCTATGTCTACAATACTCTGGACGGAGCTACTCTAGCTAATTGCTCCCACTTCCAATATGTATCCAGATCGAGACTTAGAGTCATCTAGATCGATGTAAAAATCTTGCATCAACGTAACTCTTTACGACGAACTCTTTTATCACCTCCATAACCGAGAAATATTTCCTTAGTACTCTAAGGATAATATTGACCGCTATCCAGTGACCTACTCCTAGATCACTATTGTACTCCCTTGCTAGAATCATGCTAATGTATACAATAGGATTGGTACACAGCATAGCATACTTTATAGAACATATGACTGAGGCATAGGGAATGACTTTTCATTCTCTTTCTATTTTCTGTTGTGGTCGGGTTTTGAGTCTTTACTCAACTTCACACCTTGCAACACAGGAAAGAACTCCTTCGTTGACTGTTCCATTTTGAACTACTTCAAAATCTTGTCAAGGTATGTACTCATTGAAAAAACTTATCAAGTGTCTTGATCTATCTCTATAGATCTTAATGCTCAATGTGTAAGCAGCTTCACCGAGGTCTTTCTTTAAAAATTCTTATTCAAGTATCCTTTTATGCTATCCAGAAATTCAGTATCATTTCCGATCAACAATATGTCATCCACAAATAATATCGGAAATGCTACAGAGCTCCCACTCACTTTATTGTAAATGCAGGCTTCTTCAAAAGTATGTATAAAACTATATGCTTTGATCAACTCATCAAAGCATATATTCCAACTCTGAGATGCTTACACTAGTCCATAGATGGATCGCTGGTGTTTGCACACTTTGTTAGCACCTTTAGGATTGGCAAAACCTTCTTGTTGCATCATATACAACTCTTCTTTAAGAAATCCATTAAGGAATGCAGTTTGACAAATATTTGCCAGATTACATAAAATGTGGCAATTGCTAACATGATTCAGATAGACTTTAAGCATCGCTACGAGTGAGAAAATCTCATCGTAGTCAACATCTTGAACTTGTCGAAAACCCTTTGCGACAATTCGAGCTTTGTAGATAGTAACACTACTATCAGTGCCCGTCTTCCTCTCGAAGATCCATTTATTCTCAATGGCTTGCCGATCATTGGGCAAGTCAACCAAAGTCCAAACTTTGTTCTCATACATGGATCCCATCTCAGATTTCATGGGCTCAAGCCATTTTGCCGAATTTGGGCTCATCATCGCTTCCTCATAGGTCGTAGGTTTGTCATGGTCAAGTAACATGACTTCCAGAAAGGATTACCATACCACTCTGGTGCAGACCATACTTTGGTTGACCTACGAGGTTCGGTAGTACCTTGATCTGAAGTTTCATGATCATCATCATTAGCTTCCTCACTAATTGGCACAGGAATCACTAGAACTGATTTATGTGATGAACTAATTTCCAATTCGGGAGAAGGTACAGTTACCTTATCAAGTTCTACATTCCTCCCACTCACTTCTTTCAAGAGAAACTTCTTCTGTGGAAAGGATCCATTCTTAGCAACGAATATCTTGCCTTCGGATCTGTGATAGAAGGTGTACCCAACAGTTTCCTTTGGGTATCCTATGAAGACGCATTTCTCTGATTTGGGTTCGAGCTTATCAGGTTGCAACTTTTTCACATAAGCATCATAGCCCCAAACTTTAAGAAATGACAGCTTAGGTTTCTTGCTAAACCACAGTTCATATGGTGTCGTCTCAATGGATTTAGATGGTGCCCTATTTAACATGAATGCAGTTGTCTCTAATGCATAACCCCAAAATGACAGTGATAAATCAGTAAGAGACATCATAGATCGCACCATATCTAATAAAGTACAGTTATGACGTTCAGACACACCATTACGCTGTGGTGTTCCAGGTGGCATGAGTTGCGAAACTATTCCACATCGTTTCAAATGAAGGCCAAACTCATAACTCAAATATTCGTCTCCGATCATATCGTAGAAACTTTATTTTCTTGTTACGATGATTTTCCACTTCACTCTGAAATTCTTTGAACTTTTCAAATGTTTCAGACTTATGTTTCATTAAGTAGATATACCCATATCTGCTCAAACCATCTGTGAAGGTCAGAAAATAACAATACTCGCCGCGAGCCTCAACACTTATCGGATCGCATACATCAGTATGTATTATTTCCAATAAGTCAGTTGCTCGCTCCATTGTTCCGGAGAACGGAGTCTTAGTCATCTTGCCCATGAGGCATGGTTCGCAAGCATCAAGTGATTCATAATCAAGTGATTCCAAACGTCTATCAGCATGGAGTTTCTTCATGCGCTTTACACCAATATGACCTAAACGGCAGTGCCACATATAAGTTGACCTATCATTATTAACTTTGCATCTTTTGGCTTCAATATTATGAATATGTGTATCACTACGATCGAGATTCAATAAACCATTCACCTTGGGTGTATGACCTCAGAAGGTTTTATTCATGTAAATAGAATAACAATTATTCTTTGACTTAAATGAATAATCATATGGCAATAAACACCAAATAACATTTATTTAGGTTCAACACTAATCCCGAAGGTAAAGGGAGTGTGCGATGGTGACCTTATCAACCTTGGAATCACTTCCAACTCACATCATCACCTCGCCCTTAACGAGTCTCTGTTTATTTTGCAACTCCCATTTCGAGTTACTACTCTTAGCAACTGAACTAGTATCAAATACTGAGGGGTTGCTATAAACACTAGTAAAGTACACATCAATAACATGTATATCAAATATACTTTTTTTTATTTTGCCATCCTTCTTATCCACCAAGTATCTAGGGCAGTTCCACATCCAGTGACCATTTCCTTTGCGGTAGACGCACTCAGTTCCAGGCTTGGTTCTAGCTTTGGGATTCTTCATGGGAGCAGCAACTTTCTTGCTATGCTTCTTTGAAGTTCCTCTTTCTTTCCCTTTGCCCTTTTCTTGAAACTAGTGGTCTTGTTAACCATCAACACTTGATGATATTTCTTGATTTCTACCTTTGCCGATTTCAGCATCGCGAAGAGCTTGGGAATTACTTTCGTTATCCCTTGCATATTATAGTTCATCACTAAGTTCTAGTAACTTGGTGATAGTGACTAGAGAACTTTGTAAATTACTATATTATCTGGAAGATTAACTCCCACTTAATTCAAGCAATTGTAGTACCCAAACAATCTGAGCACATGCTCACTCGTTGAGCTATTCCCCTCCATCTTGTAGGCAAAGTACTACTAGAGGTCTCCTACCTCTCGACACGAGCATGAGTATGAAATACCAATTTCAACTCTCAGAACATCTTATATGCTCTATGGCGTTCAAAAACATTTTTGAAGTCCCGGTTATAAGCTGTACAGCATGGTGCACTAAACTATTCAGTAGTCATCATACCAAGCTTTGTCAAACGTTCATAACGTCTGCATCTGCTCCTGCAATAGTTATGTCACCTAGCGGTATGAAGGAAATATGCCCTAGAGGCGATAATAAAGTTATTATTTATTTCCTTATTTCATGATAAATGTTTATTATTCATGCTAGAATTGTATTAACCGGAAACATAATACATGTGTGAATACATAGACAAACAGAGTGTCACAAGTATGCCTCTACTTGACTAGCTCGTTGAATCAAAGATGGTTAAGTTTCCTAGCCATAGACATGAGTTGTCATTTGATTAACGGGGTCACATCATTAGAGAATGATGTGATTGACTTGACCCATTCCGTTAGCATAGCACTTGATCGTTTAGTTTGTTGCTATTGCTTTCTTCATGACTTATACATGTTCCTATGACTATGAGATTATGCAACTCCCGTTTACCGGAGGAACACTTTGTGTGCTACCAAACATCACAACGTAACTGGGTGATTATAAAGGTTCTCTACAGGTGTCTCCAAAGGTACTTGTTGGGTTGGCGTATTTCGAGATTAGGATTTGTCACTCCGATTGTCGGAGAGGTATCTCTGGGCCCTCTCGGTAATGCACATCACTCAAGCCTTGCAAGCATTGCAACTAATAAGTTAATTGCGGGATGATGTATTACGGAACGAGTAAAGAGACTTGCCGGTAATGAGATTGAACTAAGTATTGGAATACCAACAATCGAATCTCGGGCAAGTAACATACCGATGACAAAGGGAACAATGTATGTTGTTATGCAGTCTGACCGATAAAGATCTTCGTAGAATATGTAGGAGCCAATATGAGCATCCGGGTTCCGCTACTGGTTATTGACCGGAGACATGTCTCGGTCATGTCTACATAGTTCTCGAACCCGTAGGGTCCGCACGCTTAAAGTTTGGTGACGATCATAATTAGGGTTTTTGTGTTTTTATGTACCGAAGGTTGTTCGGTGTCCCGGATGTGATCACGGACATGATGAGGAGTCTCGAAATGGTTGAGACATAAATATTAATATATTGGAAGCCTACATTTGGACATCGGAAATGTTCCGGGTGAAATCGGGATTTTACCGGAGTATCGGGGGGTTACTGGAACCCCCCGGGGGGTTAATGGGCCTACATGGGCCCTAAGGGAGAAGAGGAGGGCTGGCCAGGGCAGGCCGCGCGCCCCCTCCCCCCTTAGTCCGAATAGGACTAGGAAGGGGGTGGCGCCCCCCTTTCCTCTTTCCCCTTCCCCTTTCCTTCTCCAACAAGGCAAGAGGGGGGAGTCCTACTCCCGATGGGAGTAGGACTCCTCCAGGCGCACCCCTAGGGCCGGCCGCACCTCCCCCTCTCCCTCCTTTATATATGGAGGCAAGGGGGCACCCCATGACACACAAGTTGATCTTTGTGATCGTTCCTTAGCCATGTGCGGTGCCCCCTTCCACCATATTCCACCTCAGTCATATCGTAGCAGTGCTTAGGCGAAGCCCTGCGTCGGTAGAACATCATCACCATCATCACGCTGTCGTGCTGAAGAAACTCTCCCTCAACAGTCGGCTGGATCGGAGCTCGAGGGACGTCAACGAGTTGAACGTGTGCAGAACTCGG
The DNA here is from genome assembly GCF_018294505.1 of Triticum aestivum. Lineage (NCBI taxonomy): Eukaryota > Viridiplantae > Streptophyta > Magnoliopsida > Poales > Poaceae > Triticum > Triticum aestivum. Next base: position 493,920,015 of record NC_057794.1, on the reverse strand, counting down.
AGGTGTCGTACGTCCGGTACTTGGATCGGTCGGATCGGGAAGACGTACGACTACTTCCTCTATGTTGTGTCAACAGTTCCGTTGTCGGTCTACGAGGGTACGTAGACAACACTCTCCCCTCTCGTTGCTATGCATCACCATGACCTTGCATGTGCGTAGGAATTTTTTTGAAATTACTACGTTCCCCAACAGTGGTATCCGAGCCAAGTTTTATGCGATGTTATGCACGAGTAGAACACAAGTGAGTTGTGGGCGATATAAGTCATACTGCTTACCAGCATGTCATACTTTGGTTTGGCGGTATTGTTGGATGAAGCAGTCCGGACCGACATTACACGTACGCTTACGCGAGACTGGTTCTAACGACGTGCTTTCCACATAGGTGGCTGGCGGGTGTCAGTTTCTCCAACTTTAGTTGAACCGAGTGTGGCTACGCCCGGTCCTTGCGAAGGTTAAAATAGCACCAACATGACAAACTATCGTTGTGGTTTTGAGGCGTAGGTAAGAACGGTTCTTGCTAAGCCCGTAGCAGCCACATAAAACTTGCAACAACAAAGTAGAGGACGTCTAACTTGTTTTTGCAGGGCATGTTGTGATGTGATATGGTCAAGACATGATGCTAAATTTTATTGTATGAGATGATCATGTTTTGTAACCGAGTTTTCGGCAACTGGCAGGAGCCATATGGTTGTCGCTTTATTGTATCAATGCAATCGCGCTGTAATGCTTTACTTTATCACTAAGCGGTAGCGATAGTCGTGGAAGCATAAGATTGGAGAGACGACAACGATGCTATGATGGAGATCAAGGTGTCGCGCCGGTGACGATGGTGATCATGACGGTACTTCAGAGATGGAGATCACAAGTACAAGATGATGATGGCCATATCATATCACTTATATTGATTGCATGTGATGTTTATCTTTTATACATCTTATTTTGCTTAGTTCAACGGTAGCTTTATAAGATGATCTCTCACTAATTATCAAGGTACAAGTGTTCTCCCTGAGTATGCACCATTGCGAAAGTTCTTCGTGCTGAGACACCACGTGATGATCGGGTGTGATAGGCTCTACGTTCAAATACAACGGGTGCAAAACAGTTGCACACGCGGAATACTCAGGTTAAACTTGACGAGCCTAGCATATAACAGATATGGCCTCGGAACACTGAGACCGAAAGGTCGAGCGTGAATCATATAGTAGATATGATCAACATAGTGATGTTCACCATTGAAACTACTCCATCTCACGTGATGATCAGACATGGTTTAGTTGATATGGATCACGTGATCACTTAGAAGATTAGAGGGATGTCTGTCTAAGTGGGAGTTCTTAAGTAATATGATTAATTGAACTTTAATTTATCATGAACTTAGTCCTGATAGTATTTGCATATCTATGTTGTAGATCAATAGCTCGCGTTATTGCTTCCCTATGTTTTACATGTGTTCCTAGAGAAAACTAAGTTGAAAGATGATAGTAGCAATGATGCGGACTGGGTCTGTGATCTGAGGTTTATCCTCATTGCTGCACAGAAGAATTATGTCCTTGATGCACCGCTAGGTGACTGACCTATTGCAGGAGTAGATGCAGACGTTATGAACGTTTGGCTAGCTCAATATGATGTTTACTTGATAGTTTAGTGCACCATGCTTAACAGTTTAGAATCGGGATTTCAAAGACGTTTTGAACGTCATGGACCATATGAGATGTTCCAGGAGTTGAAATTAATATTTCAAGCAAATACCCGAGTTGAGAGATATGAAGTCTCCAACAAAGTTCTATAGCTAAAAGATGGAGGAGAATAGCTTAAGCAGTAAGCATGTGCTCAGATTGTCTGGGTACTACAATCGCTTGAATCAAGTGGGAGTTAATCTTCCAGATAAAATAGTGATTTACAGAATTCTCTAGTCACCATAACCAAGTTAGTAGAACTTAGTGATGAACTATAATATGCAAGGGATGACGAAAACAATTCCCAAGCTCTTCGCGATGTAAAAATCGGCGAAGGTAGAAATCAAGAAAAACATCAAGTGTTGATGGTTGACAAGACCACTAGTTTCAAGAGAAAGGGCAAAGGGAAGAAGGGGAACTTCAAGAAGAACGGCAAACAAGTTGCTGCTCAAGTGAAGAAGCCCAAGTTTGGTCCTAAGCCTGAGACTAAGTGCTTCTACTGCAAAGGGACTGGTCACTGGAAGCGGAACTACCCCAAGTAATTGGCGGATAAGAAGGATGGAAAAGTAAACATAGGTATATTTGATATATATATTAATGATGTGTATATTACTAGTGTTCGTAGAAACCCCTCGATGTTTGATACTAGTTCAGTTGCTAAGAGTAGTAACACGAATCGGGAGTTGCAGAATGAACATAAACTAGTTAAGGGTAAAGTGACGATGTGTGTTGGAAGTGGTTCCAAGATTGATATGATCATCATCGCACACTCCCTATACTTTCGGGATTAGTGTTGAACCTAAATAAATGTTATTTGGTGTTTGCGTTGAGCATAAATATGATTGGATCATGTTTATTGCAATATGGTTATTCATATAAGTTAGAGAATAATTGTTGTTCTGTTTACATGAATAAAATCTTCTATGGTCATACACCCAATGAAAATGGTTTGTTGGATCTCGATCGTGGTGATACACATTTTCATAATATTGAAGCCAAAAGATGCAAAGTTAATAATGATAGTGCAACTTATTTGTCGCACTGCCGTTTAGGTCATATTGGTGTAAAGCGCATGAAGAAAATCCATGTGGAATAGCTTTTGGAATCACTTGATTATGAATCAGTTGATGCTTGCGAACCATGCCTCATGGGAAAGATGACTAAGACTCCGTTCTGTGGAACAATGGAGAGAGCAACAGATTTGTTGGAAATCATACATACTGATGTATGTGGTCCGGTGAATATTGAGGCTCGCGGCAGGTATCATTATTTTCTGATCTTCACAGATGATTTGAGCGGATATGAGTATATCTACTTGATCAAACACAAGTCTGAAATATTTGAGAAGTTCAAAGAATTTCAGAGTGAAGTGGAGAATCATCGTAACAAACATAAAAGTTTCTACGATATGATCGCAGAAGTAAAATATTTGAGTTACGAGTTTGGCCTTCAGTTAAAACAATGTGAAATAGTTTCAATACTCATGCCACCTGGAACACCACAGTGTAATGGTGTGTCCGAACGTCGTAACCGTGCTTTATTAGATATGGTGCGATCTATGATGTCTCTTACCGATTACCACTATCGTTTTGGGGTTATGCATTAGAGACAGCTACATTCACGTTAAATAGGGCACCATCTAAATCCATTGAGACGACACTGTATGAACTGTGGTTTGGCGAGAAACCTAAGCTGTCGTTTCTTAAAGTTTGGGACTGCGATGCTTATGTGAAAAAGTTTCAACATGATAAGCTCGAACCCAAATCGGAGAAGTAAATCTTCATAGGATACCCAAAAGAAAATGTTGGGTACACCTTCTATCACAGATCCGAAGGCAAGATATTCATTGCTGAGAATGGATGCTTTCTAGAGAAGGAGTTTCTCTCAAAAGAAGTGAGTGGGAGGAAAGTAGAACTTGATGAGGTAATTGTACCTGCTCCCTTATTGGAAAGTAGTTCATCACAGAAATCTGTTCCTGTGACTACTACACCAATTAGTGAGGAAGCTAATGATGATGATCATGTAACTTCAGATCAAGTTACTACCGAACCTCGTAGGTAAACCAGAGTGAGATCCGCACCAGAGTGGTACGGTAATCCTGTTCTGGAGGTCATGTTACTTGACCATGACGAACCTATGAACTATGAGGAAGCGATGATGAGCCCAGATTCCGCGACATGGCTTGAGGCCATGAAATCTGAGATGAGATCCATGTATGAGAGAAAAGTATGGACTTTGATTGACTTGCCCATTGATCGGCGAGCCATTGAGATTAAATGGATCTTCAAGAGGAAGACGGACGCTGATAGTAGTGTTACCATCTACAAAGCTAGAATTGTCACAAAAAGGTTTTCGACAAGTTCAAGGTGTTGACTACGATGAGAGTTTCTTACTCGTATTTATGCTTAAGTCTGTCCGAATCATGTTAGCAATTGCCGCTTTTTATGATTATGAAATTTGGCAGATGGATGTCAAAACTACATTTCTGAATGGATTTATGGAAGAAGAGTTGTATATGATGCAACCGGAAGGTTTTGTCGATCCAAAGGGAGCTAACAAAGTGTGCAAGCTCCAGCGATCCATTTATGGACTGGTGCAAGCCTCTCGGAGTTGGAATAAACGCTTTGATAAGTTGATCAAAGCATATAGTTTTATACAGACTTGCGGTGAAGCCTATATTTACAAGAAAGTGAGTGGGAGCTCTATAGCATTTCTGATAAGTATATGTGTATGATATATTGTTGATCGGAGATAATGTAGATTTATTCTACAAAGCATAAAGGAATGTTTGAAAGGAGTTTTTCAAAGAATGACCTCAGTGAAGCTGCTTACATATTGAGCATCAAGATCTATAGAGATAGATCAAGACACTTGATAAGTTTTTTAACGAGTACATACCTTGACAAGATTTTGAAGTAGTTCAAAATGGAACAGTCAAAGAAGGAGTTCTTGCATGTGTTACAAAGGTGTGTGTAACATCCCGATTCTCGGAATGTTTAAGAAAAGTTTTCCAAAAATTAGGGCGAGAAAATTTCATTTGTTTTATTTGTTAATGAAGCTTAAATTGGACTTTTCTAATTTGAAGGATTTAATTTGAACTAATACCAACTTAAATTTAAAACTGAGTTTGTTCTTCTCTTTTAGTTAGGTTTGGGTTTTCTCCCTTCAGCATATTAAATTATGCGCATATGTATTTGTAACTTCTTTTGAATTTGTTAGCTTCTATTCTTTTTTCCCTAAGAAGGAAAATATATTTAATTTGTTTTCGCAAACTCTAGGCAATATCCAACGCCCAATCTACCTTCTCTATTTTCCCTGTGTTTCTTATTCCTCTCACGCGTATGGACCCAGCTCATCTCTTTTATTTTACTTTCTTCATATCTCTTGGACTATAGCCCAACAACTCCCTCTCTCTATTTTTTCTCCTGCTTCCTCCTTCCTCATGGGCCTGGCCAATCTGGCCCATCTCTCCCAACCAACTAACCCCTCTCCTCCTCCTACCTGTAAGTTCTCCTCCTCCTAGCTGTACGTTCACAACTCACATAAGAGGAAACATCAACAGCCACCTCCGTGCATACACAGGAAACCTCTGCACCTTCCTTTAATTCCTCCTCCCTTCCTATTCCTCTCCGTTGGGCATCTCCCCAACGAACGCCTCGTCTCCTTTCCTTCCTCTGTACGCTAGCACCTACACAAAGGAAACGTCAACAGGCAGCCCGAGCGCTTCCTCTCCTCCTCCACTACACGCACACCAGTACAGAGAAGATCAAATGTACAGCAATGAATCGTCCCCTCCTCTAACTTCCTTATATCTCATCCCTTTCCAAAACTGAAGGAACCATCCGTGCGCCTCCAGCTCCTCTTCCACTTCACTAGTCTCCCTGCCCTCTCCCTTCTCTTTCTCTACAGAAACTCTCTCTTCTAAGAATGGTGCTCCATGGACACCGGTGCTCGTTCCCGGTGACGTAGACCATTTCCATCAGCACCCTTGCGCCCCAAGGTCCATCTCCACACCACGAATCCATTCAGAGAAGAACGAACGCGTCCCGTAGACCACACGCGAAGAATTCAGCATGTTCATCTACACTGTTCATCGAGTTCGTCGGATTGATTCGTCGCGCTCGGTGAGCTTCTATCCATTTCCTTTTATGCACCTTTAAAATATCACTCAAGTTATCTCCTAGACATCATGGTTCGTCCTATTTTTAGCGTTGGTCGCGTTGATGCTATTCGTCGCATAAACCGTAGGTCATGGTCATATTTCCATCGCTTTTGTTCATCGTTTGATCTTGACCACAATAGAGGAAATGTTTTATAAGGTTGTAGCAATCCCATAGTGGAGTTAGATTTCTTGTTTGGTTAATCGAGTTTTATTATAGATTTTTGGTTGTTGCTCGGACTATTTATTAATATGTTATTTTCTTGTGTTCTTGATACGGGTAGGAGTGTGTGCTAGCTATCTCATAATTTGCGTGTGTCATATGGTTTACTATATTTAGTTTACTCTTGTTTAAATTGCTAAAATAGTTGTACATCGTTTCGGCTCGATATTGTGTGGTAGTATGTATTTCCCATTTATGCATGCGTACTAATATTTATGAATTATAGTCATGTGTAGTATTTTGTGTTTTTAATATAGATTGATTTTGAGTTACTAAACATCCTATAATTTTGTAGTCATGTGTTATGCGAGTATACAAGTTTTTGTGAATGTTTACCATGCGTAGAAGTTGATTGGTGTATTTAATTATCATTGTTCGTACGTGCTTGGTGGGTGTTATTATTTTAATTAGATTTAGATCATTATTAGTGAAATATTTTATTTATTATTTTAGTAGTATTTGGTGTTGTTTATTGTTCTGTATTGAGAATGGGTACACATTTTTGGTGATATCTCCATGCGTAGAACATTGTAGAATTATTGTCTTTGCCTGATTTCTTTAATTGTGAAATACTTAATGTCTCGACTATTTAATTTTGTTTGGCATGGCGTTATCATAGATATGGTTTACATATTCATTTCCATCCATGGATCATGCCTTGTCTAAGATAGATGTTTAAATATTTTTGCATGTGTGTTGTATATTTGTGATGTCATGCCATGTTGTAGGATATGATGTTTATTTTAATTGTGTGTGGTATCTAGTCGTTTACACTAGTAGTCATAAATTGGTATATTAACTTAGAACATTGCCATGCTTGTGGTGAATTGCTTGACGTGGAATTATTATTTTTGTATGATATGAGAGTCACACATTATTGCATAGTGTTCCTCTTATTTTATAGATGTTTGGAATCCAATATAGATAAATGTTGCATTTCTTAAATTGGTGTTATGTTGATATTGTCAAATTTATGTTTTACTTTACCATTGGTTGTTAATTATCCTAGGTGTTTAATTACCTAGAATGATAGTTGTTCATACTTAGTTGATTGAGATGCCATGTTAGTACTTACTCAAAGTAGAATGCATATTTTTGATTATATGCCTACCATGTGATATAAAGTTGCTAGTTTTTATCTTATATTCATGCTTTTGGTTATACCTTACTTGGTAGGTATACATGTGTCGGGGAACGTAGCAGAAATTCAAAATTTTCCTACGTGTCACCAAGATCTATCTAAGGAGAAACCAGCAACGAAGGGAAGGAGAGTGCATCTACATACCCTTGTAGATTGCTAAGCGGAAGCGTTCAAGAGAACGGGGTTGAAGGAGCCGTACTCGTCGTGATCCAAATCACCGGAGATCCTAGTGCCGAATGGACGGCACCTCCGCGTTCAACACACGTATAGCCCGGTGACGTCTCCCATGCCTTGATGCAGCAAGGAGAGAGGGAGAGGTTGTGGAAGACTCCATCCAGCAGCAGCACAACGGCGTGGTGGTAGTGGAGGAGCGTGGTACTCCAGCAGGGCTTCGCCAAGCACCGCAAGAGATGAGGAGGAAGAGGGGTAGGGTTGCGCCAAGAAGGAGAGGAACTCGTGTGTCTTGGGCAACCCAAACCTCAAGTATATATAGGGGGGGGAGGGGTTGCGCCCCCACCTAGGGTTCCCTCCCTAGGGGTGGCGGCTGTCGTGGTTCTAAGCCTGACAGTAGAGTGGGGGTAGGTATTGAGAGGCAAGGTCCTAGCTATGGAGAGGTTGTAAACACAAAGGATGTACGAGTTCAGGCCCTTCTCGGAAGAAGTAACAGCCCTACGTCTCGGAGCCCGGAGGCGGTCGAGTGGATTATGAATGTATGGATTACAAGGTGCCGAACCCTTCTGCCTGTGGAGGGGGGTGGCTTATATAGAGTGCGCCAGGACCCCAGCCAGCCCACGTAGGAGAAGGTTTAAGGTGAGTTAAGTCTGGGGCGTTACTGGTAACGCCCCACATAAAGAGCCTTTACTATCATAAAGTCTACTTAATTACAGACCGTTGCGGTGCAGAGTGCCTCTTGACCTCCTGGTGGTCGAGTGCGTCTTCGTGGTCGAGTCCTTCAGGCCAGTCGAGTGTGTCCTCGTTGGTCGAGTGAGTCCTCGTTGGTCGACTGGAAGGCGACCTCTTCTAGGGATGTCCTAGGGTAAGTTACTTGGGACAGGTCCGTGACCCTACCCTAGGTACATAACCCCATCATTAGCCCCCGAATGGATTGAGGCTTCGAGTGAAGAAGGAGTTGACGTCGTTTCCGATTAACCTTTGCGCTCTAGTTGTGCGCTGTTCTGGATCAAAGAATCTCTTCGTTGACAAGGAGCAATTCGTCTTCGGTCGACTCGATCCATTCTATTTTTGCGTCGAGTGATCTTTCGAGCTTCGTCGATCTCCGAGCGACGGATCGCCGGAATCGCCGCGTCTGACAGGCAGATTTGTTGTTCGCGGATTCTGCGGGGTGCGAAATTTGGGGGCGCGCGCGAAGCGGGGCGGACCGCGGCGTTCGGATGGGACGGGGCGTAGACGCCTCGATCTCCGCGCCGCCTTTTTCGCCACGTATCCAGTCTCCATAACTGCTCACAGATATGATTAGATCGACCGGGCCCACACGTCAGCCACTCGGAAGGGACCTTATAAATGTGCCCGGCGAGGATTTCTGTGCTGCGCCTCCGCATTCTCCCTCTCTCCCTCTGCTCCCTTCCTCCCTGCTCAGCGTGCCTGCTCTCGCCTCCGCACCGCTCCCCTTCGTGCATCCCACCGGCGACCATGGCCAAGGAGAAGACGGCGGCGCTGGAGCGTGCCAAGAAGGCGTCGGCATCGGAGAAGGCGAAGGGGAGATCCACCAGCCGCCGAGGATCCTCGTCCAGATCCCGCCTGCCGAAAGGCTGGGTCCAAGGCGACTGGATCCAGTCGACCATCACGGAGAAGGACCTCCTCGACATGGCCGACGAGGGCTTGATCCCTCACGGAGCTGCGAGGTTGCCGGGGAAGGAGTGGCAGCCACAGCCAGAAGAGGGTGAGTGTGTGCTCCTGGCCACTCATGTCGATCGGGGGTTTTCCTTGCCACCGAGCATTTTCTTCCGGGGTTTCCTGAATTTCTTTGGAGCGCAGCTCCACCACTTTACCCCAAACTCCATTGCCTACCTTGCTGCGTTCGTGTCCATGTGCGAGGGTTTCTTGGGCTGTCGACCGCACTGGGGTTTGTTCAAACGTATCTTCACGTGTCGCTCTCAGACCGTGAAGAAGGCGAGCCCAGGTGACGAGAAGACCCGAGTCGTCCAAATGTGTGGGGGCCTGGGGATTCAGGTGAGGAACAATAGCACCTTCCCGCCCATGTCTTTTCCCGAGTCCGTCAGGGGCTGGCAGTCGACTTGGTTCTACTGCCAGGTCCAGTCGACGCCAGGGCAGTCGAGTGGACTCCCTCAGTTTACCATGGACCGAGTGAACAAGCCCTCCCCTCTGAAGCTGATTCCGGAGGAGAAAGCCGACGTGAAGATGTTGATGGAGCGAGTGGTGCAGCTGGTTCGGGACGGAGTGACAGGCATGGACCTCTTGGAGGTTTTCCTCAAGCGCCGCATCCAACCTCTCCAGTTCCGGAGCCACTGCATGTGGTTGTACTGTGGGCCCGCGGACGAGACCAGAGTCCATCCAGAAGAAGTCGACGATGTCACTCTGGAAAGGTGGATGGTAGCCGTTACCGGGAACAGGGACAACCCGCGCGGAGCCAGAAGGATTCCTCCACTCGACCACGACAGCGTCCCAAACAAGGTACACTTGCTCTGCTTTCCGTCGTGTCTTTGTTGTATTCATTTCTGCCGATCCTGTCGACTGGTCGACTGATCGTTGTTTGGGCGACTGCTAGGCCTTCACCGAGCTGTACTCGATGCCCAATGGGGCACAAGCTTCGACTGAAGAAGGCGAGGCGAGCGGGGGCGAGGCGAGCGGAGGCGAGGCGAGCGGGGGCGAGAGCCAGGGAGAGGAGGAATGGGACTCGGATGCTGCAGGGGATGACGACGACGATGATGATGATGAAGGTGATGAAGATGACCTCGAGGACGAGGAAGAAGAGGAGGAGGAGGTCGTTCCACCGCGCTCAGAAAGGCGGTCGAAACTTGTCCACGACCCCTCGACCGAACGTGGTAAGGGGGTAGCGACTGCTGCCCAGTCGACCAAGCGCCCTCGGACCACCTCTCCGGCGCCGACTGAAAAGGCGCCGAAGCAGCCCAGGGCGGCCTCATCGAAGCCGACCAAGCTTCTGCCGAAGATGAAGGTGTCCATCCCCACCATTTCAGGGTAATTGTGTTGTTCATATTTTCTTATTCTTATGCGAACTTTATCTCTGGTCGACACTGATGTTAGTCGACTGATCCTTTGGAGTTGCAGTGCTGCTACTTCTGAGACCTCGGCCCGGGCCGACGACCACGAGATGGAGGATGCAGCAACTTCGAATCCAGGTGCTGTGTTCTTAATACCATTCTTGGTCGACTGACTCGCGATCTCTGATCCTGACACTTCTCTGCAGCTCCACCCAACACTGTTATCGATCTACCTGATGATGATGAGGATGAAGAGCCGCTGAAGCACAGGAGGAGTCGGAAAGCGCCTGCCGGCAAGGTGTCTCAGGATGTGTCAGCGCCTGAAATTCTGACTGTGGAGGGAGAGAACACCACTCGACACACGGTGACCTTCGCGACCCCACTGACGAGTGCTCAGCAGCCTTCCCTCTTCACGACTCACCACGTCCCAGAGGACCAAGCTGGTGCGGCGAAGGAGGCGATACGCCAGGCGGGACTCATGATGGAGCAGCTGAAGACCATCCGGGATGCGAGTCAAGTAGCTTATGACGCCAGCTCTGCCCTCCAAAGCAATGTCCAGGTCAGTCGACTGCTGTTTGTTCTGCTGGATATGCTACCAAAAACTTTTCTTTTCCGGGATTTATATTGGTCACCCACTGGGAGTGTCGAATAAACTCCGTGTTAGCGGGGGCACGCTGAGTGCACCCGCTGGGTGTAGTCCCCAAGGCTAAGGTCGACTGCTGGCAGTCGGCCTTAGGCTTTATAATGTCAATCTTTCTATCAGTCGACTGGTCGACTGGATTTCGCAAACCGGTGGGGGCACGCTGAGTGCACCCACTGGGTGTAGTCCCCGAGACTGTGGTCGACTGCTTGCAGTTGATCACAGTCTTAGATAATGCGTCTCGCACACTGTTTTTTTTTTTTGAGGTCGACTGGTCGACTTTGTCTTCGACAGGATTAGTGGGGGCACGCTGAGTGCACCCACTGGGTGTAGTCCCCGAGACTACGGTCGAATACTTGTATTCGGCTGTAGTCTTAGAAACGTGTGTTTTTCCCTTTTTCACTCGGAAGTGAATTATTTTTGACGTTTGGTCGATTGGTTCTTCGCAGAACTCCTGTGATCTTGTGGCTCGCTACTCAGAGCTAGAACAGAAACATACTCAAGTCGAGCTGAGCTTGAAGCTGGTTCAGGAGAAGCTGACAAAGGCGAAGGAGGAGACTGAAGGTATGTTTGGTGAGACCTTGACGACTGCTTTTCCTCTTGCTTGTTTCAACATCTGATCTTGCTGTGTCTTGCAGGTAAGGTAAGGGAGGCCCAGCAGAAGAAAGACCTTGAGCTAGCTGAGAAGATCAAGCTTGCTGACGAGAAGTTAGCTTCAGTCACCAAGCTTGAACAAGACAATACCAACCTGAAAACTGCTCTTGGGATTGCCAACAAAGAAGTCAGTCGACTGAGAACTGACAAAGCTGCCTTGACCGATCAAGTCAGCAAATTGACTGAGAAGAAGACTGCGCTGGAGGCCTTCCTGAGTGGCTTTGCCAAGAAGCTGTTTCTTATGCTCGAAGGTAAACCTCCATGTTTGGCAAATATTTCTGACTGTGGCTTCTTCCATTCGACTATCCCCTTGACTTAGTGATCACTCTTGCAGAATTTTGTCAAAACTTTGAAGAAGAAACCAGCCGACTGGAGCCAAACCTTGACCCTGTCAATTCTCCGGTGAATGACGAGGTTGCCATGGATATCTTCCGACTGGAATCTCGCGTTGCATCCGTCGTGGATTATCTCGCAAGGCTGAAGGCCGCCACATCTCGCATCGACTCGACGCTCTGGCCTGAGGAGACACTTCAGAATGACCTTGAGTCATTAATGGCCCGCTTGAACACGATCCCTGGTCGAGTGCAGGAATGGAAGAAGTCCTCAGCTCGGTGTGGTGCAGATGTTGCTCTGTGTCTGGCCCGAGTCCACTGCAAAGATGCACGAGAGGAGAAGCTGGCGGCTCTTCGGGTGGCCAATACCAAGAAGCACGACTTCAGGTCCTTTATGGAGACTTTCCTTGCAGCTGCCACTCGGATCGCCGACGGAATTGACCTTGATGAATTCGTCGCACCTTCCAGCCCTCCACAGGAGGGGTAAAAAACTTCTTATGGCTCGACTCTTTTAAATTTGCCTCGGTATGCCGAGTGGAATTGTATCCGACAAACTTTAACAGGCTTGACGCCTGAGCACTTTCGGTTCCTTTAGACATCGATTCAAACTTGAATTTGGCGCTTGAATATGATTGCCTTCGGCTCAAAATGTCCTTTGCAGGTTCAAAGCAAGGTGCCTGTGCTTAGGCGAGCGCTTGGACTGCAGCTAAGCCTTCGAGCGTGAGGATCGCTCTTCACTCGGTAGGGTTTTTATAACTTAGGCGAGCACGAGGCTGCAGCTAAGCCTCCGAGTGGAAGGCTGGCTTACCACTCGGTAGGATTTTGATAAACTTAGGCGAGTGCTTGGACTGCAGCTAAGCCCCCGAGTGAGAGGATTGCTCACCACTCGGTAGGATTTTTATAACTTAGGCGAGCACGAGGCTGCAGCTAAGCCTCCGAGTGGAAGGCTGGCTTACCACTCGGTAGGATTTTGATAAACTTAGGCGAGTGCTTGGACTGCAGCTAAGCCCCCGAGTGAGAGGATTGCTCACCACTCGGTAGGATTTTTATAACTTAGGCGAGCACGAGGCTGCAGCTAAGCCTCCGAGTGGAAGGCTGGCTTACCACTCGGTAGGATTTTGATAAACTTAGGCGAGTGCTTGGACTGCAGCTAAGCCCCCGAGTGAGAGGATTGCTCACCACTCGGTAGGATTTTTATAACTTAGGCGAGCACGAGGCTGCAGCTAAGCCTCCGAGTGGAAGGCTGGCTTACCACTCGGTAGGATTTTGATAAACTTAGGCGAGTGCTTGGACTGCAGCTAAGCCCCGAGTGAGAGGATTGCTCACCACTCGGTAGGATTTTTATAACTTAGGCGAGCACGAGGCTGCAGCTAAGCCTCCGAGTGGAAGGCTGGCTTACCACTCGGTAGGATTTTGATAAACTTAGGCGAGTGCTTGGACTGCAGCTAAGCCCCCGAGTGAGAGGATTGCTCACCACTCGGTTAGGATTTTTATAACTTAGGCGAGTGCTTGGACTGCAGCTAAGCCCCCGAGTGAGAGGATTGCTCACCACTCGGTAGGATTTTATAAACTTAGGCGAGCACGAGGCTGCAGCTAAGCCTCCGAGTGGAAGGCTGGCTTACCACTCGGTAGGATTTTCATAACTTAGGCGAAACGGATTCGCAGCTAAGCCTCCGAGTGAGAGTCTGGCTCACCACTCGACAGGATTTTTCCAAACTTAGGCGAAACGGATTCGCAGCTAAGCCACCCACTGAGGGGGAGTTTTTATGTGGACAAAAAGAAAAAGTGCTGACACAATTATTTCTAAACCCATGAATTACAGAAGTTCTTTATTGCAACTCATCCGAGTGATACAACTTAAGTGTAAAACGGGCGGAGTAGCTCCGCGTTCCAAGCTCGGGGCTCGTCGATATTATGCTCGACGTTGTAAAGACGGTATGCCCCGTTGTGGAGAACCTTGGTGACGATGAAAGGGCCTTCCCAAGAAGGAGCAAGCTTGTGTGGTTTGTGCTGATCCACTCGGAGAACCAAATCCCCTTCCTGGAAGGCTCGACCTCTCACATTTCGGGCGTGGAAACGGCGCAGATCTTGTTGGTAGATGGTCGACCGGATCAGAGCCATCTCCCTTTCTTCCTCTAAAAGGTCGACTGCGTCCTGCCGCGCTTGTTCAGCTTCTGCTTCGTTGTAGATTTCGACTCGAGGAGCATTGTGGAGAAGATCACTCGGCAAGACTGCTTCGGCTCCATAGACCAAGAAGAATGGAGTTCTTCCGGTCGACCGATTGGGCGTGGTCCGCAGTCCCCAGAGCACAGATGGAAGTTCGTCGACCCAAGCTCCAGCCGCGTGTTTGAGATCACGCATCAGTCGCGGCTTCAGTCCCTTGAGAATCAGTCCATTAGCTCGCTCTGCTTGTCCATTCGACTGCGGATGGGCGACTGACGCGTAGTCGACCCGTGTGCCCTGGGAGTTGCAGAAGGTTCTGAATTCCTCTGAGTCAAAGTTCGACCCATTATCCGTGATGATGCTGTGCGGGACTCCATATCTGAATACTAGTTCCCTGATGAAGCTAACAGCAGTACCGGTGTCGAGGCTCTTGATTGGTTTAGCTTCGATCCACTTGGTGAACTTGTCGACTGCCACCAGTACATGCGTGAAGCCACTTCGTCCTGTTCTCAAAGGACCGATCATGTCCAGCCCCCAAACTGCAAAAGGCCAGACGAGTGGGATGGTCTTCAAAGCTGACGCAGGCTTGTGCGACATATTCGAGTAGAACTGACATCCTTCGCACTTATCTACTATCTCCTTTGCCATCTCATTCGCCTTGGGCCAGTAAAATCCGGCTCGGTATGCTTTGGCCACGATGGTCCGAGAGGACGCATGATGACCACAGGTCCCCGAGTGAATATCGTTGAGGATGAGTCGACCTTCTTCTGGTGTTATGCACTTCTGACCGACTCCAGTCGCGCTCTCTCTGTATAATTGTCCTTTGATGACGGTAAAGGCCTTAGATCGACGGACGATCTGTCGAGCCTCTTCCTCATCCTCCGGAAGTTCTTTCCTCAAGATATATGCGACATACGGAATCGTCCAGTCGGGAATGACTACCAAAACCTCCATGATCAAGTCGACCACCGCTGGGACTTCAACTTCAGTCGGATCTGTGGCACTCTTGGGCTGCGGAGTTTCTTCGGTGAAAGGATCTTCTTTGACTGATGGAGTATGTATATGCTCCAAGAACACACCACTCGGAATGGCTTCTCTCTTGGAACCTATCTTTGCTAGATCATCAGCTGCTTGATTCTTCAGTCGGGGTATATGATGGAGTTCCAACCCCTCGAACTTTTTCTCCAGCTTCCTCACTGCACTGCAGTATCCAGTCATGGCTGGGCTTCTTACGTCCCACTCTTTCATCACCTGATTGACCACTAAATCCGAGTCACCATAAACCATTAGGCGACGGACGCCGAGTGAAATGGCCATGCGCAACCCATATAGGAGGGCCTCATATTCTGCCTCATTGTTGGAGGAATCAAAGTGAATCTGGAGCACATATCTGAGCTTATCTCCTCTGGGGGAAACCAGGACAACCCCAGCACCGGAACCATTCAACATCTTAGAACCATCGAAAAACATGGTCCAATGCTCCGAGTGAACTTCAGTCGGCTGCTGCTGTTCGATCCACTCGGCGAGGAAATCTGCTATTGCCTGGGACTTAATGGCTTTCTTTGCCTCAAACTTGATATCAAGGGGAAGAAGTTCAATCGCCCATTTGGCCACTCGACCAGTTGCATCTCTGTTGTGCAAAATCTCTGATAGTGGAGCGTCGCTGACGACTGTGATTGAATGGTCAGAGAAATAATGAGCAACCTTCTTTGTGGTCATGTATATTCCATACACAAGCTTCTGATAATGAGGATATCTCTGCTTGGATGGAGTCAAGACTTCAGACAAATAATACACTGGGCGCTGAACTTTGAGAGCTTTTCCTTCTTCTTCCCGCTCGACCGTTAGCACAGTACTGACGACTTGTCCTGTGGCTGCGATGTAGAGCAACAGAGGCTCTTTGCTGATTGGAGCAGCAAGCACCGGCTGGGTGGAGAGCAGAGCTTTTAGCTCGGCAAACGCTGCATCAGCTTCTGGAGTCCACTCGAACTTGTCAGCCTTCTTCATCAGTCGGTAAAGAGGCAATGCCTTTTCACCGAGTCGTGAGATGAATCGACTTAATGCGGCCAAGCATCCAGTAAGCTTCTGGACATCGTGCACTCGCACAGGGCGTTTCATTCGGAGAATAGTGCCAATCTTTTCTGGGTTGGCGTCGATTCCCCGTTCGGAAACGAGAAAACCGAGTAACTTGCCACCAGGAACTCCAAATGTGCACTTTGATGGATTGAGCTTGATATCATACCTTCTGAGGTTGGCAAATGTTTCGGCGAGGTCAGCGAGCAGGTCGGAACCTTTTCGTGACTTGACAACAATATCATCCATATAAGCTTCCACATTCCGACTGATTTGAGTGAGTAGACACTTCTGAATCATTCGCATAAACGTGGCTCCGGCATTCTTGAGGCCGAATGGCATGGTGATATAGCAGAAGCACCCGAATGGAGTGATGAAAGCTGTTTTTACTTCATCGGGCCCATACAGACGGATCTGGTGGTACCCGGAGTAAGCATCTAAAAAAGACAACCTCTCGCATCCCGCGGTCGAGTCAACAATTTGATCTATGCGAGGGAGAGGAAAGTGATCTTTCGGGCAGGCCCGGTTTATGTGCTTGAAATCAATGCACATTCGGAGCGACTTGTCCTTCTTAGGAACCATGACGACATTAGCGAGCCACTCGGAGTGGAATATCTCTCGGATAAATCCTGCCGCCAACAGTCGAGCCACTTCTTCACCGATGGCCTTTCTCTTCTGGACGGCGGACCGCCGAAGATGTTCTTTGACTGGCTTTGCAGACTTGTCGACTCTTAGGCGATGCTCAGCCAGTCCCCTGGGAACACCTGGCATGTCAGCGGGCTTCCATGCAAAAATGTCCCAGTTCTCACGGAGGAACTGGATGAGCGCTTCTTCCTATTTTGGGTCGAGTGTTGTGGAGATGCGGGTCGGAGCTGCTTCGGGGTCGGTCGGGTGAATGTGAACAGGCTTCGTCTCACCGGACGACTGGAATGCAGATTCTGTGGCGGGCTTCTTGGATCGCAGCAAGTCACTCGGATCTGCGTTTTGCTTGTATTCTTCGAACTCGACCGCTGTCACTTGGGAATCGGCAATTTTGGAGCCCTTCTGAAAGCACTCCTCTGCCTTTTTCCTATCACCGGTGACAGTGATCACACCTTTGGGACCGGGCATCTTCAATTTGAGGTACACGTAACATGGTCGAGCCATGAACCGTGCATAGGCTGGCCTCCCCAAAATGGCATGATATGCACTTTGAAAATCCACGACCTCAAACGTCAACTTTTCTTTGCGGAAATGCTTTGAATCGCCAAATACTACGTCCAAAGCTATCTGGCCGAGAGACTCAGCCTTCTTCCCTGGTATAACTCCATGGAAGCTCATGTTACTAGTGCTCAATCGGGACATCGGAATGCCCATACCTTTCAGCGTGTCTGCATATAACAGATTCAGCCCACTTCCACCGTCCATCAGCACCTTTGTCAGTCGAGTGCCTTCGACAACTGGATCGACCACCAAAGCTTGCCTCCCAGGGGTGGCAATATGAGTTGGGTGATCAGATTGGTCGAATGTGATGGGTGTTTGAGACCACTTCAGATAATTTGCCTTCGCTGGAGCAACCATGTTAACCTCTCGGTTAATTACTTTCAGTCGACTTCTGCTTTCCACATCTGCGAAGATCATCAGAGTGGAGTTGATATGCGGGTATCCTCCCTCACTGTCCTCTTTGTCTTCGGCTTTGTCTGACTCCTTCTCCTTGTCCTTAGACTGTTTTCCCTGAAACTGCTGGATCAGGAGTCGACATTGGCGAGTGGTGTGCTTTGGGTAAATGATATTCCCCTCTTCATCTTTCTTCGTGTGAATATGACACGGCATATCCATCACGTCGTTCCCTTCTTTATCCTTCACCTTCTTGGGGTTCCAGGATCCTTTTGGTTTCCCCTTAGACTTTCCTTGAGTAACGGCCAGAGCCTCTCCAGGAGCTGCTGGTTCAGCCTTCCGCTTCTGTTTCCGACTGGAATTTCCTTTTTCCGACTGACTCGGCTTGTGCTTGCCGCTTCGGAGTCGGTCTTCTTCTTCGCCGTTGGCGTACTTGGTAGCAATCTCCATCATCCGACTCAAGGTCATGTCACCGGTTCGACCAAATTTCAAGCTGAGTTCTCTGTTCTTGACACCATCTTTGAAGGCGCATACTGCCTGATGGTCAGAGACATTTTCCACTGTGTGGTGCAAAGTGATCCACCTCTGAATATACTCTCTGAGAGTCTCATTGGTTTTCTGCACGCAGACTTGCAACTCTGTCAATCCCGCTGGTCGCTTGCAAGTCCCTTCGAACGTTCTGACGAACACTCGGGACAGATCTTCCCAAGTGTAAATACTGCTAGGAGGTAATTGGGTCAACCATGCCCTGGCAGAACCTTCCAACATGAGGGGCAAATGCTTCATGGCCACCTCGTCGTTCCCACCACCGATCTGAACTGCCACTCGGTAGTCTTCAAGCCAAGTTTCAGGCTTAGACTCACCAGTGAACTTGCTGACTCCTGTTGCCAACCTGAAATTGGGGGGAATAACAGCGGCTCTGATAGCTCTGCTGAAACATTCAGGACCAGAAACATGTACTCGACTGCTCGTGGGCACTTCTCTGTCGAGTGCACCACGATGGGCTCTGTTCCGGTCGACCAACCCTTGCACGATAATGGATCGCGCGTCGAAGCCTGGCTCCCTGGGGTCAACTGGAACTCTACGCCCTGTACTGTACTGACGCCTATCATCTGGCTGCCGAGGAGCGTAAGACCCACCCCTCGGAGGGGAATAGGGCACTCGACGCCTATCATCTCGGTCGAGCCTGTCGCCATATTGATCTCGCCGATACTCACGCCCTTCGCGCCGCGGAGGCGATCTGGGGCTGTGAGCCGACTGAACCGTATTCACAGTGACAGATCGACTGTGAATTCTGTTGCGCGACTGAGACACGGCTGAATTCTGATCTCCTGCTGCCCGGAGTAGATCCCTGATCTGCAGCAAACCTCTGCCAGCTTCTGACTGCGAAGGCTGAATGGACTCTGCTATACGGGTCGCAGCTGCTAAATTCTGAATTGGGGTTCGATATACCTGAGTCGGCGGGAAGAGTTGACGTCGACTGGTGTCGGGAACTCGTTGCCGCGCGCGCTCGTCGAGTGCTCGCTGAAGGTTCTCCAGTCGAGTGCGCTCGGCCAAATTGGCCAGACGCGCCTCCTCCAAGGCACGAGCCTCGGGGGTTTCTCCTGCGATGGGAATACGCAGGGGATCCTCGTTCCTGCGGCGAAGCTCTTCTCTTTGCAGAGAGTCGAGTGGCTCGGGCTGGTACTCTTCGTAACCTCGAGCAGGGTCGCCGCCGTCACCTGCTCCACCACCGCGGGCGAAGCCAGGAGGGCTATGGGGCCCGTCGACCATCAAGATTTCCGCCGCTGGATCACTGCTTCCGCACTCGGATGCAGTCTCTCCGGAGCCAGTCGACTGATCGAACAAGCCGTAGAGAGATTCGTTGGGCTCGATTGCCGCAACTTGTGTAGTGGCCGACTGGCGAGCCACCGCGTGACTCACCCATCGCTGAAGCCTCGACCGGCCTGAGCGCTTGCGCTGGCGGGAGACCGGGAGGGTGGAAGATGGAAGATCCGACCGATACTGGGTCGATGGTTGCCGCAGCAGAACGCCGCGGACACATGCGCGAAAATGCGTCGCACCGCGGACGGGGAGCGCATCCACGTCGAGTGGAGCCTCTTGGAGCCATGCGGAGTCGTCGGCGATGAAGGTGAGAGTGCCGAGACAGATCTCTTGACCCTCGATCAAAACTCCAGCAGACACCATGATGAAAATACTCGGAAGAATCGCAACTTCTCCACAAAATCGCTAAAACACCTGCCCCACGGTGGGCGCCAACTGTCGTGGTTCTAAGCCTGACAGTAGAGTGGGGGGTAGGTATGGAGAGGCAAGGTCCTAGCTATGGAGAGGTTGTAAGCACAAAGGATGTACGAGTTCAGGCCCTTCTCGGAGGAAGTAACAGCCCTACGTCTCGGAGCCCAGAGGCGGTCGAGTGGATTATGAATGTATGGATTACAAGGTGCCGAACCCTTCTGCCTGTGGAGGGGGGGTGGCTTATATAGAGTGCGCCAGGACCCCAGCCAGCCCACGTAGGAGAAGGTTTAAGGTGAGTTAAGTCTGGGGCGTTACTGGTAACGCCCCACATAAAGAGCCTTTACTATCATAAAGTCTACTTAATTACAGACCGTTGCGGTGCAGAGTGCCTCTTGACCTCCTGGTGGTCGAGTGCGTCTTCGTGGTCGAGTCCTTCAGGCCAGTCGAGTGTGTCCTCGTTGGTCGAGTGAGTCCTCGTTGGTCGACTAGAAGGCGACCTCTTCTAGGGATGTCCTAGGGTAAGTTACTTGGGACAGGTCCGTGACCCTACCCTAGGTACATAACCCCATCAGCGGCAGCCCCCAGATCCCATCTGGGTGGTGGCCAGGTGGAGGGGAGAGGGAGGCGCACCAGGCATGGGCCCTAAGGCCCATCTGCCCTTAGGGTTTGCCCCCCCTCCTCCCCTTAGGCACCTTGGGCCCTTGTGGGGGGGGGCGCACCAGCCCACCTGGGGCTGGTCCCCTCTCACACTTGGCCCATGCAGCCCTCTGGGGCTTGTGGCCCCACTTGGTGGACCCCCCGGGACCCTCCCTGTGGTCCCGGTACGTTACCAATAAAACCCGAAACTTTTTCGGTGACCAAAATAGGACTTTCCATATATAAATCTTTACCTCCGGACCATTCCGGAACTCCTCGTGATGTCTGGGATCTCATCCGGGACTCCGAACAACATTCGGTAACCACATACAAACTTCCTTTATAACCCTAGCGTCATCGAACCTTAAGTGTGTAGACCCTACGGGTTCGGGAACCATGCAGACATGACCGAGACGTTCTCCGGTCAATAACCAATAGCGGGATTTGGATACCCATATTGGTTCCCACATGTTCCACGATGATCTCATCAGATGAACCACGATGTCGAGGATTCGATCAATCCCGTATACAATTCCCTTTGTCTAGCGGTATTGTACTTGCCCGAGATTTGATCGTCGGTATCCCGATACCTTGTTCAATCTCGTTACTGGCAAGTCTCTTTACTTGTTCCGTAACACATCATCCCGTGATCAACTCCTTGATCACATTGTGCACATTATGATGATGTCCTACCTAGTGGGCCCAGAGATACCTCTCCATCACACGGAGTGACAAATCCCAGTCTCGATTCGTGCCAACCCAACAGACACTTTCGGAGATACCTGTAGTGTACCTTTATAGCCACCCAGTTACGTTGTGACGTTTGGCACACCCAAAGTATTCCTACGGCATCCGGGAGTTGCACAATCTCATGGTCTAAGGAAATGATACTTGACATTAGAAAAGCTTTAGCATACGAACTACACGATCTTTGTTCTAGGCTTAGGATTGGGTCTTGTCCATCACATCATTCTCCTAATGATGTGATCCCGTTATCAATGACATCCAATGTCCATGGTCAGGAAACCGTAACCATCTATTGATCAACGAGCTAGTCAACTAGAGGCTTACTAGGGACATGGTGTTGTCTATGTATCCACAAATGTATCTGAGTTTCCTATCAATACAATTCTAGCATGGATAATAAATGATTATCATGAACAAGGAAATATAATAATAACCAATTTATTATTGCCTCTAGGGCATATTTCCAACAGTCTCCCACTTGCACTAGAGTCAATAATCCAGTTGACATCGATATGTGATTAACACTCAAGGTCACATCCCCATGTGACTAACACCCAAGAGTTCTGGGTTTGATCATGTTATGCTTGTGAGAGAGGTTTCAGTCAATGGGTCTGCAACATTCAGATCCGTATGTACTTCGCAAATTTCTATGTCATCTTGTAGATGCAACTACTACGCTACATTTGGAGCCATTTCAAATAACTATTCTACTTGGAGCTATTCTAAATTGTTGCTCCTTTATACGTATCCGGTATCTCTACTCAGAGCTATCCGGGTAGGTGTTAAGCTTGCATCGACGTAACTCTTTACGTCGAACTCTTTATCACCTCCATAACCGAGAAACATATCCTTATTCCTCTAAGGATAATTTAGACCGCTATCTAGTGATCTACTCCTAGATTACCTTTGTACCCTCTTGCCAGATATGTGGCAAGGCACACATCAGGTGCGGTACTCAGCATGGCATACCGTATAGAGCCTATGACAAAAGCATAGGGGACGACCTTCGTTCTTCCTCTTTCTTCTGCCGTGGTCGAGCTTTAAGTCTTAACTTCATACCTTACAACTCACGCAAGAACTCCTTCTTTAACTGATCCATCTTGAACACCTTCAAGATCATGTCAAGATATGTGCTCATTTGAAAGTACCATTAAGCATTTTGATCTATCCTTATAGATCTTGATGCTCAATGTTCAAGTAGCTTAATCTAGGCTTTCCATTGAAAAACACTTTCCAAATAACCCTATATGCTTTCCAGAAATTCTACGTCATTTCTGATCAACAATATGTCAACAACATATATTCATCAGAAATTCTATAGTGCTCCCACTCACTTCTTTGGAAATACAAGTTTCTCATAAACTTTGTATACACCCAAAATCTTTGATCATCTCATCAAAGCATACATTCCAACTCCGAGATGCTTGCTCCAGTCCTTAGAAGGATTGCTGGAGTTTTGCATACTTATTAGCATCTTTCAGGATTGACAAAACCTTCTGGTTGTATCACATACAACCTTTCCTCAAGAAAATCGTCGAGGAAACAATGTTTTGACATCCTATCTGCAAGATTTCATAAATAATGCAGTAATCGCTAATATAATTCCAACAGACTCTTAGCATCGCTACGAGTGAGAAAGTCTCATCGTAGTCAACTCCTTGAACTTGTCGGAAAACATCTTAACGACAAGTCGAGCTTTCTTAATGGTGATACTTACCATCACTGTCCGTCTTCCTTTTAAAAATCCATCTGTACTCGACAGCCTTACGACCATCGAGCCGTTCTGCCAAAGTCTACACTTTGTTTTCATACATGGATCCTCTCTCGGATTTTATGGCCTCGAGCCATTTATCGGAATCCGGGCCCACCATCGCTTCTCCATAGCTCGTAGGTTCATTGTTGTCTAGCAACATGACTTCCAAGACAGGATTACGTACCACTCTGAAGTAGTACGCATCCTTGTCATCCTACGAGGTTTGGGAGTGACTTGATCCGAAGTCTCATGATCACTATCATAAGCTTCCACTTCAATTGGTGTAGGTGCCACAGGAACAACTCCTTGTGCCCTGCTACACACTAGTTGAAGTGACGGTTCAATAACCTCATCAAGTCTCCACCATCCTCCCACTCAATTCCTTCGAGAGAAACTTTTCCTCGAGAAAGGACCCGATTCTAGAAACAATCCCTTATTGCTTTCGGATCTGAGACAGGAGGTATACCCAACTGTTTTGGGTGTCCTATGAAGATGCATTTATCCGCTTTGGGTTCGAGCTTATCAGCCTGAAACTTTTTCACATAAGCGTCGCAGCCCCAAACTTTTAAGAAATGACAGCTTAGGTTTCTCTAAACCATAGTTCATACGGTGTCATCTCATCGGAATTACGTGGTGCCCTATTTAAAGTGAATGTGGTTGTCTCTAATGCCTAACCCATAAACTATCGTGGTAATTCGATAAGAGACATCATGGTATGCATCATATCCAATAGGGTGCAGTTATGATGTTCGGACACACCATCACACTATGGTGTTCCAGGCTGTATTAGTTGTGAAACAATTTCCACAATATCTTAATTCTGTGCCAAACTCGTAATTCAGATATTCATCTCTATGATCATATCATAGATATTTTATCCTCTTGTCACGACGATCTTTCAACTTCACCCTGAAATTACTTGAACCTTTCAATAATTCAGACTCGTGATTCATCAAGTAAATATACTCAACATCTACTCAAATCATCTGTGAAGTAAGAACATAACGATATCCACTACACGCCTCAGCACTCATTGGACTGCACACATCAAAATGTATTACTTCCAACAAGTTGCTTTCTAGTTCCATTTTACTGAAAACGAGGCTTTCAGTCATCTTGCCCATGTGGTATGATTTGCATGTCTCAGGTGATTCAAAATCAAGTGAGTCCAAACGGTCCATTTGCATGGAGTTTCTTCATGCATATACACTAATAGACATGGTTCGCATGTCTCAAACTTTTCAAAATGAGTGAGCCCAAAGATCCATCAACATGGAGCTTCTTCATGCGTTTTATACCGATATGACTTACGTGGTAGTGCCACAAGTAGGTGGTACTATCATTACTATCTTATATCTTTTGGCATGAACATGTGTATCACTACGATCGAGATTCAATAAACCATTCATTTTAGGTGCAAGACCATTGAAGGTATTATTCAAATAAACAGAGTAACCATTATTCTCCTTGAATGAATAACCGTATTGTGACAGACATAATCCAATCATGTCTATGCTCAACGCAAACACCAATCTCGATGGTAGAGGGAGCGTGCGATGCTTGATCACATCAAGCTTGGGAAAAACTTCCAACACATATCGCCAGCTCACCTTTAGCTAGTCTCCGTTTACTCCGCAGCTTTTATTTCGAGTTTACTAACACTTAGCAACCGAACCGGTATCTAATACCATGGTGCTACTAGGAGTACTAGTAAAGTACACATTAACACAATGTATATCCAATATACTTCTATCGACTTTGCCAGCCTTCTCATCTACCAAGTATCTAGGGTAATTCTGCTCCAGTGGCTGTTCCCCTTATTACAGAAGCACTTAGTCTCGGGTTTGGGTTCAACCTTGGGTTTCTTCACTAGAGCAGCAGCTGATTTGCCGTTTCATGAAGTATCCCTTCTTGCCCTTGCCCTTCTTGAAACTTGTGGTTTCACCAACCATCAACAATTGATGCTCCTTCTTGATTTCTACTTTTGTGGTGTCAAACATCGTGAATATCTCAAGGATCATCATATATGTCCCTGATATATTATAGTTCATCACGAAGCTCTAGCAGCTTGGTGGTAATGACTTCGGAGAAACATCACTATCTCATCTGGAAGATCAACTCCCACTCGATTCAAATGATTGTTGTACTCAGACAATCTGAGCACAAGCTCAACAATTGAGCTTTTCTCCCTTAGTTTGCAGGCTAAGAAAATCGTCGGAGGTCTTATACCTCTTGACGTGGGCACGAGCCTGAAATATCAATTTCAGCCCTCGAAACATCTCATATGTTTCGCGACGTTTCAAAACGTCTTCGGTGCCTCAACTCTAAACCGTTTAACTGAACTATCACGTAGTTATCAAAATGTGTATGTCAGATGTTCGCAACATCCACAGACGACATTCGAGGCTCAGCACACTGAGCGGTGCATTAAGGACATAAGCCTTCTATGAAGCAATGAGGACAATCCTCAGCTTACGGACCTAGTCCGCATAATTGCTACTATCATCTTTCAACTAAATTTTCTCTAGGAACATATCTAAACAGTAGAATTGAAGCGCGAGCTACGACATAATTTGCGAAGACCTTTTGACTATGTTCAGGATAATTAAGTTCATCTTATGAACTCCCACTCAGATAGACATCCCTCTAGTCATCTAAGTGATTACATGATCCGAGTCAACTAGGTCGTGTCCGATCATCACGTGAGACGGACTAGTCATCATCGGTGAACATCTTCATGTTGATCGTATCTACCATAGACTCATGCTCGACCTTTCGGTCCTCCGTGTTCCGAGGCCATGTCTGTACATGCTAGGCTCGTCAACACCCGTTGTGTTCGAACGTTAGAATCTATCACACCCGATCATCACGTGGTGCTTCGAAACAACGAACTGTCGCAACAGTGCACAGTTAGGGGGAACACTTTCTTGAAATTATTATGAGGGATCATCTTATTTACTACCGTCGTTCTAAGTAAACAACATGCAAAAACATGATAAACATCATATGCAATCAAATAATAGTGACATGATATGGCCAATATCATATAGCTCCTTTGATCTCCATCTTGGGGCTCCATGATCATCTTGTCACCGGCATGACACCATGATCTCCATCATCGTGTCTCCATGAAGTTGCTCGCCAACTATTACTTCTACTACTATGGCTAACACGTTAGCAATAAAGTAAAGTAATTACATGGCATTTCTCAATGACACGCAGGTCATACAAAAATAAAGACAACTCCTATGGCTCCTGCCGGTTGTCATACTCATCGACATGCAAGTCGTGATTCCTATTACAAGAACATGATCTCATACATCACATATATCATTCATCACATCCTTTGGCCATATCACATCACAAAACACTTGCTGCAAAAACAAGTTAGACGTCCTCTAATTGTTGTTGCAAGTTTTTACGTGGCTGCTATAGGTTTCTAGCAAGAACGTTTCTTACCTACGCCAAAACCACAACGTGAATTGCCAATTTCTATTTACCCTTCATAAGGACCATGTTCATCGAATCCGATCCGACTAAAGTGGGAGAGACAGACACCCGCCAGCCACCTTATGCAACTAGTGCATGTCAGTCGGTGGAACCGGTCTCACGTAAGTGTATGTGTAAGGTTGGTCCATGCCGCTTCATCCCACGATGCCGCCGAATCAAGATAAGACTAGTAATGACAAGATAATTGACAATATCGATGCCCACAACTACTTTGTGTTCTACTTGTGCATAGTAACTACGCATAGACCTAGCTCATGATGCCACTATTGGGGAACGTAGCAGAAATTCAAAATTTTCCTACGTGTCACCAAGATCTATCTAAGGAGAAACCAGCAACGAAGGGAAGGAGAGTGCATCTACATACCCTTGTAGATCGCTAAGAGGAAGCGTTCAAGAGCATGGGGTTGAAGGAGTCATACTCGTCGTGATCCAAATCACCGGAGATCCTAGTGCCGAACGGACGGCACCTCCGCGTTCAACACACGTACAGCCTGGTGACGTCTCCCTTGCCTTGATCCAGCAAGGAGAGAGGGAGAGGTTGTGGAAGACTCCATCCAACAGCGGCACAATGGCGTGGTTGTGGTGGAGGAGCATGGTACTCTAGCAGGGCTTCGCCAAGTACCGCAAGAGACGAGGAGGAAGAGGGGTAGGGCTGCGCCAAGAAGGAGAGGAACTCGTGTGTCTTGGGCAGCCCAAACCTCAAGTATATATAGGGGGAGGGGAGGGGCTGCGCCCCCACCTAGGGTTCCCTCCCTAGGGGTGGCGGCAGCCCCCAGATCCCATCTGGGTGGTGGCCAGGTGGAGGGGAGAGGGAGGCGCACCAGGCATGGGCCCTAAGGCCCATCTGCCCTTAGAGTTTGCCCCCCCTCCTCCCCTTAGGCGCCTTGCGCCCTTGTGGGGGGCGCACCAGCCCACCTGGGGCTGGTCCCCTCCCACACTTGGCTCATGCAGCCCTCTAGGGCTTGTGGCCCCACTTGGTGGACCCCCCGGGACCCTCCCGGTGGTCCCGGTACGTTACCGATAAAACCCGAAACTTTACATCCCATATATAAATCTTTACCTCCGGACCATTCCGGAACTCCTTGTGACATCCGGGATCTCATCCGGGACTCCGAACAACATTCGGTAACCACATACAAACTTCCTTTATAACCCTAGCGTCATCGAACCTTAAGTGTGTAGACCCTACGGGTTCGGGAACCATGCAGACATGACCGAGACATTCTCCGGTCAATAACCAACAGTGGGATCTGGATACCCATGTTGGTTCCCACATGTTCCACGATGATCTCATCGGATGAACCACGATGTCGAGGATTCGATCAATCCCGTATACAATTCCCTTTGTCTAGCGGTATTGTACTTGCCCGAGATTCGATCGTCGGTATCCCGATACCTTGTTCAATCTCGTTACTGGCAAGTCTCTTTACTCGTTCCGTAACACATCATCCCGTGATCAACTCCTTGATCACATTGTGCACATTATGATGATGTCCTACCGAGTGGGCCCAGAGATACCTCTCCATCACACGGAGTGACAAATCCCAGTCTCGATTTGTGCCAACCCAGCAGACACTTTCGGAGATACCTGTAGTGTACCTTTATAGCCACCCAGTTACGTTGTGACGTTTGGCACACCCAAAGTATTCCTACGGCATCCGGGAGTTGCACAATCTCATGGTCTAAGGAAATGATACTTGACATTAGAAAAGCTTTAGCATACGAACTACACGATCTTTGTTCTAGGCTTAGGATTGGGTCTTGTCCATCACATCATTCTCCTAATGATGTGATCTCGTTATCAATGGCATCCAATGTCCATGGTCAGGAAACCGTAACCATCTATTGATCAATGAGCTAGTCAACTAGAGACTTACTAGGGACATGGTGTTGTCTATGTATCCACACATGTATCTGAGTTTCCTATCAATACAATTCTAGCATGGATAATAAACGATTATCATGAACAAGGAAATATAATAATAACCAATTTATTATTGCCTCTAGGGCATATTTCCAACAACATGATAGTAGTTTGATGATATCGCGTAGTTCTGTATCCTATGTCGTTGCAAGTGTAAGTGGTACTAGATAGGTAATGCAAGTCATCTTTGTTATTCCTACTATGATATCTCATTGCTTGATGTTGTTGATGCCATGGCATAGATGTTCACTTGCTTACATGTTAATTGCTTACTCGGTGTGCTTATTTGTCATAACCAGTATGTAAGATTATGTGATATTGCCATTCTTGATATTCATGTTAGTTGATACCAAATAAGTTATCTTATTGTTGTGAGTTGTATTCTATTGGTTTCATACTTTGGCATTCCGTGTGATGATCGTTCATACTTAGCATTATACATTTGTATCTTGTTATTGCATTGTTGTATGCCTAGCGTTTGATATATTTTGTTTGCCTTTCTATTGCATTATGATATGCCTAGACAGATTTCATGCAAGTAATATTTCATGTCTTATGATGTTGCGTGTGTTATAGTTGCTTAGTTTAGTTCTTCCTTATAGATGTTTACCTTCATTACATCTTAGTCTTATGAGTGTTTTAATACTTGTTTCTATGACTCATATACTTAGGACGAGTCATATGTCATGTGAGTAAGTTGTGCTTTGATCACACTCAGTGTGTGCATCATGCTTTGTTATTGTAAGCATGTGGTGATGATATCATTGCTAGTGGTTACTGTTATTAGTTATTCTTTATTATTAAGACCATGTAATAGTTTTGTATCTTCTCATGAGCACTTGTATATTGAATGCTTGTGTTATTAGTAAATACATCTTTATGATCCTATACTCACATGCCATGGGTGAGATGTGTAATCAGTTTGTACCATAGTTATTGGTTTACCTTTTGTTATATAAATGCTTACCAATAGCAGTTATGATTGGGGTTTAGTACTTGCTTGTTCTTAACCATTATACATATTTGGATTCATCCACATATTTATGTGTGGTCGATTATTACGCTTAATCGTACCATGTCTAGGATAGTTGTTCATCCATCCGTTCCATGTGTTATATAGTTTCTTGTTAATTGTTTGACAAATGAAATGGTTTGGTACAATGGAGTGATCATATTTTATCTAAATATTTATTTATGGTTAACTTTTAAGTTTATCATGTCATGTTGTGTTTGTGTAGTTAAATGCATAGGACTGTTCCTTTTCATGTGTGTCGATGCCATTGCTTTTGTTATATAGTTAGGTGTGATGTGTAGTGGGTACTACTAGTGGTTAGTATCATAGTTCGTATTAAAACATTAGTATTGTTGGCAAGCCTTGATTATCCATCATCAATTAAACCCTGTCAATTCATCGAGTCCTCTACTTACCTTCCAATCATGTTATCTCCTTTTGGGATCTCCACCTTGATCCGTATCTTGCTATCCATCCACTCTTAATTTTTTTGGATCTAATTTGGATTTTCTATTGCTTTGGTATTT
Source organism: Triticum aestivum (assembly GCF_018294505.1). NCBI lineage: Eukaryota > Viridiplantae > Streptophyta > Magnoliopsida > Poales > Poaceae > Triticum > Triticum aestivum. Next base: position 493,889,814 of record NC_057794.1, on the reverse strand, counting down.
ATTGTTTTTCCTTTGCTATCGTTACGACGAGTAGGGAGTGACGATGATGTTGGACATGGGCATAACAGATTACCGAAGAAGGACTCAACAACGAAGGCATGCCTCCTTCTTTGATCATACTTATCCTATGATTTACCAAATTGCATTGAGTTTTATTGTTACTATTGTGCATGCTATTTTAATTCTCGTAGCTAGCGTGTCGATTGACACATTACCTTGATCCGGTTGTCGCCTATTTACTTAACACCTGAGTAGAAATATAAGGTTCACGTAGAGTAGAAATGCTTAGCCATGCTTATCACCCTATAGGTGCCTTGTTGAATGATCTTTGAGTCATTGACAGTTGAAACTTAATGCTGAGCTAGGCCTTGTTGACCTTCTCTACCCTCTTCTACTCTGGGTGAAACTTACCATCTGAATACTGGCGCGGGTGACAGCTGAATCAAGGATTGAAGGAGCGATTGGCCGCCCTTCATGAGTTGAAGGGGGCAATCAGTCATCTGTGCCGCATAAGGCCTAATAAGTCTTGGATTTGAAGATTGTGATAACAGTACAGCCACATGCTATATGAGCACTGGCTTGGTCAAGTAAGCTAGTCAGCCTTAGGTGTCGATGTTGCCGTACCGCAGATGGGATAACTGCCTTGCGAGGAGTATCCTCGGCACAGATGGGGGGACCGGTTTGAGGATGTACTCTCAGTTCCGTGCGCCAGACCCGGTGGGCATGTACATCTTTGGGGGATCTAGTCCAAAGACCTCGTCACAATCTACCTGTCGGTATACCAAATGGTGTACTATACCAGCGGCCACTGGTGGCATCAAGACGAGATTGTGTCGTGTGGGTAAAGTGTACGACCTCTGCAGAGTGTAAACCTATTCGAATAGCCGTGTCCACGGTCATGGACGACACATGAATCTTTCTTGACATACAGGACCTGTCTTGCTTATTCCCTCTTTACCCCTATTCTTGGTACCTATGAAGAGTGTGAGTTGATCGAGGATCCTCACTTTGATGAAAGTTATTTTGGAGATAAAACATGTTTTCATCTAAAACTGCTTTTATCCAACTGCTTTATTTGTCAAACAAAATTAGCTTTATGCAAATGAGCAATACAGCCTTCCTTTGAAGCCACATGTAGCTATTAGGTCCTTCCCCGAGGGAGGCATGTTGAGTATATAATGTACTCATGGCAATAATTTTGTTGACAACAGAGTTGCATGAAGATGAAGGTGATGACTACGACTACTATGGCGATCCGTAGGAGTGAGGTCACGTGGACTACATCGACTGCCTGTGGCTGAGATGGAGTCGCTACACATTGTACTTTCCGCTGTTTTCCTGAATGTAATAAGTGTCATGAGACATTTATCTAGGTATGCCTTGTGGCAAGATATATTTAAAATTGTAATATCTTTTATGTATTGTGCAATGATATCATTTCACTGTGTTGTCAACAATGATCCTGGGGTTGACAAATATACACAGGAGGGTCTGGAAGTTAATTCCGGGTTCTCACAGTGTGAAGTTGAGTAAGACTCAAAACCCGACCACGGCAGAAGATAGAGAGAGAATGAAAGTCATTCCCTATGCCTCAGCCATAGGTTCTATAAATTATGCCATGCTGTGTACCAGACCTATTGTATACCCTGCCCTAAGTTTGGCAAGGGAGTACAATAGTGATCTAGGAGTAGATCATTGGACATTGGTCAAAATTACCCTTAGTGGAATAAGGATATGTTTCTCGATTATGGAGGTGACAAAAGGTTTGTCGTAATAGGTTACGTCAATGCAAGTTTTGACACTGATCCAGATGACTCAAAGTCTCAATCTGGATACATATTGAAAGTGGGAGAAATTAGCTAGAGTAGCTTAGTGCAGGGCATTGTTGACATAGAAATTTGCAAAATACTTACAGATCTGAATGTGGCAGACCCGTTGACTAAACTTCTCTCACAAGCAGAACATGATCACACCTTAGTACTCTTTGGGCGTGAATCACATAGCGATGTGAACTAGATTATTGAATCTAGTAAACCCTTTGGGTGTTGGTCACATGATGATGTGAACTATGGGTGTTAATCACATGGTGATGTGAACTATTGATGTTAAATCACATGGCTGTGTGTACTAGATTATTGACTCTACTGCAAGTGGGAGACTGAAGGAAATATGCCCTAGAGGCAATAATAAAGTTATTATTTATTTCCTTATTTCATGATAAATGTTTATTATTCATGCTAGAATTGTATTAACCGGAAACATAATACATGTGTGAATACATAGACAAACAGAGTGTCACTACTATGCCTCTACTTGACTAGCTCGTTGAATCAAAGATGGTTAAGTTTCCTAGCCATAGACATGAGTTGTCATTTGATTAACGGGGTCACATCATTAGAGAATGATGTGATTGACTTGACCCATTCCGTTAGCATAGCACTTGATCGTTTAGTTTGTTGCTATTGCTTTCTTCATGACTTATACATGTTCCTATGACTATGAGATTATGCAACTCCCGTTTACCGGAGGAATACTTTGTGTGCTACCAAACATCACAACGTAACTGGGTGATTATAAAGGTGCTCTACAGGTGTCTCCAAAGGTACTTGTTGGGTTGGCGTATTTCGAGATTAGGATTTGTCACTCCGATTGTCGGAGAGGTATCTCTGGGCCCTCTCGGTAATGCACATCACTCAAGCCTTGCAAGCATTGCAACTAATAAGTTAATTGCGGGATGATGTATTACGGAACGAGTAAAGAGACTTGCCGGTAATGAGATTGAACTAAGTATTGGAATACCGACGATCGAATCTCGGGCAAGTAACATACCGATGACAAAGGGAACAATGTATGTTGTTATGCGGTCTGACCGATAAAGATCTTCGTAGAATATGTAGGAGCCAATATGAGCATCTGGGTTCCGCTATTGGTTATTGACCGGAGACGTGTCTCGGTCATGTCTACATAGTTCTCGAACCCGTAGGGTCCGCACGCTTAAAGTTCGGTGACGATCATAATTAGGGTTTTTGTGTTTTTATGTACCGAAGGTTGTTCGGAGTCCCGGATGTGATCAGGACATGACGAGGAATCTCAAAATGGTTGAGACATAAAGATTAATATATTGTAAGCCTATATTTGGATATCAGAAAGGTTCCGGGTGAAATCGGGATTTTACCGGAGTACCGGGGGGTTACCGGAACCCCCCCAGGGGTTAATGGGCCTACATGGGCCCTAAGGGAGAAGAGGAGGGCCGGCCAGGGCAGGCCGCACGCCCCCTCCCCCCTTAGTCCTAATAGGACAAGGAAGGGGGGGCGGCACCCCCCTTTCCTCTTTCCCCTTCCCCTTTCCTTCTCCAACAAGGCAAGAGGGGGGAGTCCTACTCCCGGTGGGAGTAGGACTCCTCCAGTCGTACCCCTAGGTCCGGCCGCACCTCCCCCTCTCCCTCCTTTATAGACGGAGGCAAGGGGGCACCCCATGAAACACAAGTTGATCTTCGTGATCGTTCCTTAGGCGTGTGCGGTGCCCCCTTCGACCATATTCCACCTCGGTCATATCATAGCAGTGCTTAGGCGAAGCCCTGTGTCGGTAGAACATCATCACCGTCATCACGCCGTCGTGCTGACGAAACTCTCCCTCAACACTCGGCTGGATCGGAGCTCGAGGGACGTCACCGAGTTGAATGTGTGTAGAACTCGGAGGTGCCGTACATTCGGTACTTGGATCGGTCGGATCGGGAAGACGTACGACTACTTCCTCTATGTTGTGTCAACGCTTCCATTGCCGGTCTACGAGGTTATGTAGGCAACACTCTCCCCTCTCGTTGCTATGCATCTCCATGATCTTGCGTGTGCGTAGGAATTTTTTTGAAATTACTATGTTCCCCAACATGGTACATCAAGGACATAATTCTTCTGTGCAGCAACGAGGATAATCCTCAGACCACAGATCCAATCTGCATCATTGTTACTATCATCTTTCAACATAGTTTTCTCTAGGAACATATCATAAATAAAACGGGGAAGCTATACGCGAGCAATTTATGTACAACATATATATGCAAATACTATCAGGACTAAGTTCATGATAAATTTAAGTTCAATTAATCATATTACTTAAGAACTCCCACTTAGATAGACATCCCTCTAATCATCTAAGTGATCACATGATCAATATCAAATAAACCATGTCCGATCATCACATGAGATGGAGTAGCTTTCAATGGTGAACATCACTATGTTGATCATATCTACTATATGATTCACGCTCGACCTTTCGGTCTCAGTGTTCCGAGGCCATATCTGCATATGCTAGGCTCGTCAAGTTTAACCCGAGTATTTCGTGTGTGCAAAAACTAGCTTACACCCGTTCTATGTGGACGCAGAGCTTCTCACACCCGATCATCACGTGGTGTCTCGGCACAATGAAATGTCGCAATGGTGCATACTCAGGGAGAACACTTATACCTTGAAATTTAGTGAGGGGTCATCTTATAATTCTACTGCCGTACTAAGTAGAATAAGATGCATAAAAGATAAACATCACATGCAATCAAAATATGTGACATGATATGGCCATCATCATCTTGTGCCTTTGATCTCCATCTCCAAAGTACTGTCATGATCTCCATCGTCACCGGCATGACACCATGATCTCCATTATCTTGATCTCTATCAACGTGTCATCACATGGTTGTCTGATACGTCTCCGTCGTATCTACTTTTCCAAACACTTTTGCCCTTGTTTTGTACTCTAACTTGCTTGATTTGAATGAAACTAACCCGGACTGACGCTGTTTTAAGCAGAATTGCCATGGTGTTATTTTTGAGCAGAAATAAAAGTTCTCGGAATGACCTGAAAATCAATGGAGAATTATTTTGGAATATATAAAAAGATACTGGAAGAAAGATCCTCGTCAGGGGGCCACCGCCTTTCCACAAGGGTGGGGGCGCGCCCTACCCCCCTGGGCGCCCCCCTGCCTTGTGGGCCCCCCTCACGCTCCACCGACCTCAACCTTGACTCCATATATTCACTTTCGGGGAGAAAAAAATCAGAGAGAAGGATTCATCGCGTTTTACGATACGGAGCCGCCGCCAAGCCCTAAACTCTCTTGGGAGGGCTGATGTCGTGAGTTTGTCACGGCAGATGTCCTAGAGAAAGGACTTAGTCGTGGAGCCATCGCGACAGGTTAGCTTGAAGGGGTTAAAGAGGACGCAAGGATGCAAGAGAGTTTATACTAGTTCGGACCCTTCGATGAAGGTACAAGCCTACGTCTAGTTGTGATGGAATTGATGGGTGTTTCGATGACTAGGGAGCAAACAAGCTTCGCCTATGTCTCGAGTTGTTGTCTGTCCTTGAACCGCCGCCGGGTCGTCCCTTTATATACATGGGTGACACCCGTCGGTTTACAGAGTCCCGATACCGGCTCATAGATGCGTCCGATTCGGTCTCCACTATTCCTAACTTATAATACAAGTTACATACCGACGCCGGTTTATAGCTATAGGCCTTAAACCTATTATGGGCCTTTAGCCCTCATCTGCCCTCATGGGCTTTTAACATACTCAACTACTGATGAAGTTAACCCGGCCTGTCCTGGCCGGTTTACGCCCAGTAGTAATATCCCCAACATTAGGCCCCAAATTGATTTGAACAGGTTCATGTCAATCCTTAGCAAAAATCTTCATCTTCAACATCTTCTTGTATTTTGTTGAACCACCGTGATGTCATCTTCTCTGCTCGCGGTAGACCGGTGTGACGTCACTGGTTATAAAGAACCTTATCCTGTTAACAAGCCTGCGACAATTAAGGCCGCAGCTTTGTTTCCAAACTCGCGGCTCCTTGATTCTCGCGCCTGACATATCCCTTTCTTTATAAATAGGACCGAAGGGTCATTTCCTTTCTCTTTCCCTCCGACCCCTTCTGCTTCATCTTCCTCGCGTCGCCCAGCTTCGGAGCTCCGCCGCCACCGTCGACCTCTGCATCAACCTTGGCCGCTGCATCAACCTGAGCACACCAGAGCATCGCGGCGACCTTCCGCTTCTTCCTCAGCTCCGGTAAATCTTCTTTCCTTTCCCCCGTAGATCTGTTCTAGGGTTTCCTCGTTCGTCGAAGTTCATCGAGACTCTGGCGCTGTTCTTCCTTTGTTTCTTCTTTAGCCCATGAATAAAACTTCAAACCTGATGTATTCCCCGTAATGGCTTATCTTCTGTTACCAAAGCAAACCTTTATGCGCATAAAACACTGATCTGGTCCCTTGTGAATTGCTTTGAGATCAACCTTTTAGGTCTAAATCCTTTTATTTTCCTGTCTTACGGTAGATCCAAAATTTCACTGCGACCTTATGAAATCTGTTTTTACCTTCCTTAGTCATTCTTGCCTTAGATCTGTATCCTCTTTACCACATAGGCGGTTCACCTTTGTAAAAGCAATCTATCATATATCATTAGTCCCCTTGTTGAACCGCCGGATGCTGTTGCTTCATAAAACTCCGGTTTAGATAGATCTGCTTCCGGTTTAACATTGCACATATCAATGTACCTTGTAGATTTCATCATGGCCAAGCAAGTGTATGAGTGCAATTGGGTCCCTTCTCGCGTCACAGAGGATCAACTGGACGATTTAGTCCTGATTGGCGCCTTGGGCAGCAAAGACACCATCCATTGGAGGGCTCCTGGCAAAGAATGCCCCCCCACACCTCGAGAAGGAGAGGTTGTTGTTTTCGTAGACCACTTAGCCCGGGGTTTTAAACCGCCCGGTTCTAAATTCTACCGGGATGTTCTAGCTGATTTCCAACTCCATCCGCAAGACACTGGCCCCAACTCTGTTACAAATATGTGCCACTTCCAAGTGCTCTGTGAGGTGTTCTTTCAAGAGGAGCCCACAGTGGAATTATTCAGAGATCTTTTCCATCTAAACCGCCGTACTGAGTTTACTGATGGCTCTAATACGGAGTTGGGTGGCATGGCGATTCAAAAAAGGAAAGAGGTCACATACCCTCACGCCAAGCTGCACAGTCACCCCAAGGAGTGGAATCAGACATGGTTCTACTGCAAAGACACCTCCCCTGCTGGTGAGAATCCCTTGCCTGGCTTTCGTCCGGAGCGGCTCAGCAATACCCATCCTTTTCCTCAACGATTGACTGCCCAGGAGAGAAGCAAATATGCTCCTCAGCTGTCAAAGCTCAGAGCCTTTATGGCCAACGGTTTAACAGGGGTTGACCTTGCTCGCTGTTGGATATCATGGAGCATACTGCCCCTTAGTCAGCGCTCCGGTTTGATGTGCGAATATACTGATAGTGTGGATGACCCACTGCGACATTCAAGACTCCAGCTCTCCGGTGAAGAAATCACAGAGGCTGTGCGTAAGATACTGAATGAACCGGAGCACATCTGCGCTAGAACCGGCCTGCTTCCCTTCTGTGCCACCAACAAACCGCCAGCTGTAAGACTTTGATTTTTCTCTTTGCTGAATCTGTTATTGATATGTCTGGTCATTGTTTTTAATATCAGTGTCTGCATAATCAGGGCGATGATCCGTTTTGGAGCAAAAAGCTGCCGCAGGAGAAACCAGAGAAAACAGATAAACCGGAAAGAGCAACCCGGCAAAAAACTAAAGCTGTGAAGAAGACTGCCCACCGGAAAAGAACCACTGCATCTTCTAATCCGGCCCCTGATGACGAGGTGGATAATCCGGACTTTGAGGTAGAGCTTGACTCACTTGGTTTATTTTTCATGCATCTTATTGATGATGATATTTGTCAGGATGATGCCGAAGCCAGCCATGCGGATGTTGCAGAGGTAATTATTCTCTCTTCCGATTCAGAAACTTTGCCTTCACAAAAAATCCGTCAGGCAAACCGGAAAGTTAAATTTTCTCATCCTCTTGCTTATTTGGATCCTAAACTTCTTATGAAGACTCAACAACACGAAGCTCGCCGCACCACCCGGCACAGCGGCCAGGTAGTTACCTCCACCGATTTACCGAACAGTCCGGTTCAGAAACGTCATTCCGAGGTCTCTAATTCGCTTGTCAGTGCTTGTCCTAAAGCGGGCTGCTTTCGTCAACCTCTTAATCCGTCTGACTCCGATTATTAGGTTATTTCCCACTCATCTTCTGGCGAGTCGTCGGCTACTCAGCTCCCACCGCTCAAAACGGTGCTTGGGTAAGCTATATTTATTGTGATGTTTGCAGTATATTGCCTTAGAACATATGCTGTATTTAATTTTGTTATTCTTCTCAGGGCCAAACCTAGGCCGAGCAAGAAGGCCCGCCTGGATAAAGCGGCCGAAGAAGATGTCATTCTTGAACCAGGCACAACACCCAATCTTGAAGCGGCTATTCCTGAGGATATTCCCAATGATCCACCGCAGCCAGATGATGATCTTACTGCTGAGGAAATACCTACTGATACCTCAGGTCCTATCCATCAGCCCACAGGTTCCCTCCGGATTGAAAGCTCCACCGGTCCAGCAAACCTACTGACAAGCCAACAGCTCCAGTGCAAACCGGCGGTACCAATGATGATGAAGTTGTCATTACTGGCACTGGCCATACTGAGCCAAGCAATCCTGTCGCTTTATCCAAACATTCTGCCAAGGAAGAATTTGCTGCTTTTGGCAAAGGCAAGTGGAACGCTGATCTGACGGCTTACGCTGCTCTGAACGCCCAAGATATCCATTCCGGCTATCTGAACCGGCTGTATACCAGCCGTGACTATGAAGCCGGTCTGGTTAACATGATGAAGGATAAATATGAGGTAACTTCCATATGCTTCTTCCTGCTTGTATGCTTCCATTCTTGCTGACTCTCCTAGCCCCTAAGGGCCGATTTGAAATATTCTTTCAAACCGGGACTTAATAATATGAATCTTGATGCTTTGAAATTTGCTGATGTAGTCCCCAAGGGCCGGTTCAACTTAGCGTAGTTAAACCGGTACTTTAAGTAATTGAAACTGCCGCATCAGAATACATATGATCAAATAGCCATTAGCCCCCAAGTGCCAAGTTGAATACTTGTATTGAGCTTGGGACTTTGTAAACAATTGAAAGATGAAGATCGAATATGCATTAGCCCCCAAGTGCCAAGTTGAATACTTGTATTGAGCTTGGGACTTTGTAAACAATTGAAAGATGAAGATCGAATATGCATTAGCCCCCAAGTGCTAAGCGCATAACTTGTTATGTGGTTGGTACTTGAATCCTTCTACCGATTTGTTGAAACATATATCTGTATGCCTGCAGGCGGAGCTGAAGGCGAAAGAAAGCCAAGTCATCGATCTGCAAGAAAACCTGAAAACCCAACAGGCTGAAACCTCCAAGGCAAAAGAGGAATTGGCCAGTGCCTTAAGCGCCATGGAACAACTTAAGGAGAACTTCAAGAAGAAACGGGCGGATTGGGCCACTGAAAAGTCCGCTTTGATCAAACGAGCAGAGGATGCCGAGGCTGCACTGAAACCAGTGACGGATGAACTGACCAGCATAAAGCGGCACGTTCATGCCATGACCACTGCTATCTTTGGTAAGCCAGCTTGCCTTCTGAATTGGTTCTGCCTTCTTACAGAGTCGCCGGTTTATTAACCTTTTATGGTATTTCAGGGACACGCATTGGTCACTTGGGGTCAGATGTGCGGAAGAAATTGAAAGCCGCCTATACCTTGGTTGAACAATTGTATACTGGTGCCCAGCGGATCATCTGTACCGCGTCTCATAACAAACCGGCGCCCACTTTGATTCAAGATACTTTGATGAAACTGTCAGTGCTTCCTGCCCGGGTTGAAGAGCTGAAGAAATCTGCTGCTCGAACCGGTGCAATCAATGCTTTAATCCGGGCAAAAGCCTGGGTGCCGGATTTTGATCCTATTGAAGCGGCTCAGGGTTATCCCAGTTTGAAGGAAGACGGGTCAGAATTTGGTGAAGCGGATCTGCGAGCCATAAACCGGGAGGTACGTCCGCTAGCTTGTCAACTGGCTGAGGAAGCAGATTTGTCTCATTATCAAGCCCAATATGACAGCCAGAACAAGCGAATAGCTGCACCAATCCATGAATCGGAAAACCTGATCCCTCCAATCCGTAAGCATACTTACGCTCCCGATATTGACCCGTCTTCGCTAATCCATGACGAAGCTGTTTTTCAAGCATTGATGGGAATCGACTGGACAACTGTGGATTTCCAGCCACTGGGTAGAGAAACGGAAGCTGAAGCGGCGCAGGATGACCCACAACCATCAGGCCAGGCTGGTGGCCAAGCTTAAACCGGAAGCCGGTTTTAAAACTGTCTCTCCTTTGTGAAAAACAATTATGTTATTATGGGCACCATGTTGCCTTGTAATAGGCTAGCTGATACCTTTGATGTTGATATGCCTTCGCGCATAACTTGTTCTTCCTGTGGTAATGAACTTTCCAAAATACTTTCTGAAATAAGAAATTCGTTAAGTGCCACCGCGGTTGTACCGTCAGGCGGAATATGATGTTTGTATATATAAAGTCAAAACATCCAAAACAAAATTTTAAGTATATGATCAAAAAATTTGAGATACATAATACCTGCCACCATTGAGTGTGAAGTTGGCTTGGCCAACCTTGAAGCGGAGCTTTTGCAAACCCACACTGTTGGAGGAAATAACAACTCCTGTATATGTATATGACACTGGTTACCATGTAAACCGTGCCGGGTTATAATGAACACCGTGTTACTCCATAAGAGGATGTTAACAACAAGGATCAAACCGGACAAATAGTCTCCGGATTGACGTGAACTGTGTTCCGTCAATTGATTGGTTAAAAAACTTTGTCGGTTTAAAGAACACAATAAAAAGCAAAAAAACCCCTTCAAAGAAAAGTATGAAGCAAAAGCAACGACAAAAACGTTTGCCAAAAAAGATTTATTTAAGCTGATCAAATGGCGTAACCATGGCCAAACACGACCAAGCTCCCGTTAGGTGTAACTATGGTTCTAGTTAGCCAGGTCCCCAAGTGATTCTTGTGGCATTTATGCCGACCAAATGGCGTGGTCATGGTTCGGGTTCGACCAAGCCCCCAAGTGATTCTGTGGCCTTAGGCCGATCAAGAGGCATGACTGGTTCAGACATGACCAAGTCCCCAAGTGATCTGGTGGCTTTCGCCTATCAAGAGGCATGGTATTGGTTCGGACACGACCAATCCTCCAAGTGATATAACACGATGCTTTTAGCAAAGCGAACTCAAGGGGTAAACCGGAGGCCGCTTTAGAGCAACTCCGTGTAACCTCACATGATGTAAAAGAACAGATACCCCGCTTTAGCTGAGGTTCCGGTTTATTATACTTAATCATAATATATACATTGTATGTACATAAGTATAGCCAATGGCTCAGGTATAGTAAGGCCGAAGATGAGCTATATTCCACGGCCTGTTAGTCTCCTCCTCTGATGTACGTGAGTCCTTATGCTCTCGAATATCGATCAGATAGTACGACCCGTTGTGCAGATTCTTGCTGACCACGAAAGGCCCCTCCCAAGGTGGGGATAGCTTATGCATATCAGTCTGATCTTGGATGAGCCGAAGCACCAAATCTCCTTCCTGGAAGGCTCTGGTTCTGACTCGGCGACTGTGATAACGACGAAGATCCTGCTGGTAAATCGCCGACCGGGCGGCTGCGATGTCACGCTCTTCATCCAACCGGTCCAAAGCATCTTGCCGTGCTGTCTCGTTGTCCGCTTCAACATAAGCCGTGACACGAGGTGAGTCATGACGGATATCGCTGGGGAGAACCGCCTCCGCTCCATAAACCATGAAGAACGGTGTGTATCCTGTTGATCTGTTGGGTGTTGTATTGATGCTCCATAACACAGATGGTAATTCTTCTACCCAACAACCCGGCGTTCTCTGCAAAGGAACCATGAGCCGGGGCTTGATGCCTCTCAAGATCTCTTGATTAGCTCTTTCTGCTTGACCATTGGACTGTGGATGTGCCACTGATGAAACGTCGAGCCGGATGTGCTCCCGTTCGCAGAACTCCTTCATAGCACCTTTGGATAAATTGGTACCATTATCTGTGATAATACTGTGCGGAAAGCCAAACCGGAAAATCACCTTTTTGATGAACTGAACCGCCGTGGCCGCATCACACTTGCTAACAGGTTCTGCCTCCACCCACTTTGTAAACTTGTCCACCGCCACCAGGAGGTGGGTCTTCTTATCTTTGGACCTTTTGAAAGGCCCAACCATATCCAGCCCCCAAGTCGCAAACGGCCAAGTAATTGGAATCATCCTCAATTCTTGAGCCGGTACATGAGCACGTCTTGAAAACCTTTGGCAACCATCACATCGTCTGACCAGATCCTTCGCATCAGCATGAGCAGTTAACCAATAGAAACCATGGCGAAACGCTTTAGCCACCAGAGACTTTGAACCGGCGTGGTGACCACAATCTCCTTCGTGGATCTCACGCAAAATTTCACGGCCTTCTTCAGGAGACACGCAACGTTGAAAAGCTCCTGATACACTGCAATGATGCAACTCACCGTTGATGACAGCCATGGACTTGGATCGCCGGATTATCTGCCGGGCCAGAATCTCATCTTCTGGCAACTCGCCCCGGTTCTTGTACGCCAGATAAGGAAGCGTCCAATCCGGAATAACATGAAGAACTGCCACCAATTGAGCCTCCGGATCAGGAATGGCCAAATCCTCTTCACCAGGGATCTTCACCGACGGGTTGTGCAGCACATCCAGAAAAACATTGGGTGGGACCGGTTTGCGCTGAGAGCCCAGCCGGCTTAAAGCGTCCGCCGCTTCATTTTTCCGCCGGTCCACGTGGTCCACCTGATAGCCTCTGAAATAACCTGCAACAATATCCACCTCACGACGATATGCTGCCATGAGTGGGTCCTTGGAGTCCCAAGTGCCAGACACTTGCTGAGCCACAAGGTCCGAATCACCGAAGCACTTAACTCGACTTAGATTCATCTCCTTAGCCATCCGAAGACCATGGAGCAAGGCTTCATACTCAGCTGCATTGTTAGTACAAGGGAACATTAAACGGAGAACATAACAAAACTTATCACCTCGTGGGGAAGTTAATACGACTCCAGCCCCCGAGCCTTCCAACTGCCTGGATCCGTCAAAATGGATGGTCCAATACGTATGATCCGGCTTTTCTTCAGGTGCTTGCATTTCCGTCCAATCATTGATGAAATCAACAAGTGCTTGAGACTTAATCGCTGTCCGAGGCACATATTTCAAACCGTACGGCCCCAGCTCTATAGCCCACTTTGCAATCCGGCCAGTTGCTTCCCGGTTCTGGATGATATCTCCCAAAGGAGCAGAACTGACCACCGTAATTGGGTGCCCTTGGAAGTATTGCTTAAGCTTCCGGCTTGCCATAAAAACTCCGTACACCAGCTTCTGCCAATGCGGATACCTTTGCTTGGACTCAATGAGTACCTCGCTGATATAATAGACCGGACGTTGAACCGGATGCTCCTTACCTGCCTCCTTTCGTTCCACCACAATAGCCACGCTGACCGCACGAGCATTAGCAGCAACATATAGCAGTAACGGCTCCTTGTCAATGGGAGCGGCGAGCACAGGCGGATTGGCCAATTGCCGCTTTAAGTCCTCAAATGCTTCATCAGCAGCAGAACTCCAGACGAACTGATCCGTCTTCTTCAACATCTGATACAAAGGGATCGCCTTCTCACCAAGGCGGCTGATAAACCGGCTTAACGCGGCAATCCGGCCTGCCAGGCGTTGAACATCATTGATACACTTCGGTTTAGCCAGGGAGGTGATGGCTGTGATCTTCTCCGGATTAGCCTCAATTCCCCTGTTGGACACCAGAAAACCCAATAACTTGCCCGCCGGTACACCAAAGACACACTTGTCCGGATTAAGCATCATCTTGTACGTCCTTAGGTTATCAAAGGTTTCCTTCAAATCATCAACCAGAGTCTCCTTCTCCCTGGATTTAACCACGATATCATCCACGTAAGCATGTACATTACGGCCAATCTGCTTGTGAAGACAATTTTGTACACACCGTTGATAAGTTGCCTGGGCACTTTTGAGCCCAAAGGGCATAGACACATAGCAGAAGGCTCCAAAGGGAGTTATGAATGCCGTCTTCTCCTGGTCCTTAACTGCCATTTTGATCTGATGATAGCCAGAATATGCATCCAAAAAACTTAAACGCTCACAACCCGCCGTAGCATCAATGATTTGATCAATACGGGGGAGGGCAAAAGGATCTGCTGGACAAGCTTTATTAAGATCTGTGTAATCCACACACATACGCCAGGTGCCGTTTTTCTTAAGGACTAGCACCGGATTGGCAAGCCACTCAGGGTGAAAAACTTCAACAATAAAACCAGCTGCTAAGAGCCTGGCTACCTCTTCTCCAATCGCCTTGCGTCTTTCTTCGTTAAACCGGCGGAGGAACTGTTTCACCGGTTTGTATTTAGGATCCACATTAAGTGTGTGCTCAGCGAGTTGCCTCGGTACACCTGGCATGTCAGAGGGCTTCCATGCAAAAATGTCCCGATTCTCACGGATGAACTCGATGAGCGCGCTTTCCTATTTCGGATCCAAGTTGGCACTAATGCTGAACTGCTTGGACGAATCGCCAGGTACGAAGTCAACAAGCTTAGTTTCTGCTGCCGATTTGAACTTCAGGGCCGGATCATGCTCCGTAGTTGGCTTCTTCAACGGAGTCATGTCCGCCGGATCAACATTGTCTTTATAGTACTTCAACTCCTCGGTGGCACAAACCGACTCTGCATAAGCCGCATCTCCTTCCTCGCATTCCAAAGCGATTTTGCGGCTTCCGTGAACCGTTATTGTCCCCTTGTGACCCGGCATCTTGAGCTGCAAATACACATAACAGGGCCGAGCCATAAACTTGGCGTATGCCGGACGCCCAAACAGGGCATGATATGGACTTTGGATTTTCACCACTTCAAACGTTAATGTCTCCGACCTGGAATCATGATCATCCCCAAAGGCCACTTCAAGAGCTATCTTACCAACGGGATATGCTGATCTGCCAGGCACTACACCGTGGAATACTGTATTGGACGGTTTGAGATTCTTATCTGTTAGTCCCATACGACGGAAGGTCTCATAGTATAGGATGTTAATGCTGCTCCCTCCATCCATGAGCACCTTGGTGAACTTATAACCTCCCACCTGAGGCGCCACCACCAGAGCCAACTGACCCGGATTATCGACCTGGAGTGGGTGATCCTCTCTGCTCCATATGATTGGCTGTTCAGACCAACGTAGATAACGGGGTGTGGCCGGTTCAACAGAGTTGACTGCCCGCCTCTGAACCTTCCGGTCTCGCTTGTCCAAGCTAGTGGTAAAGACATGGTACTGCCCATTACTCAACTGCTTTGGGTTGCTTTGGTAACCTGACTGTTGCTGCTGTTGGTTGTAACCACCCTGGTTGTTCTGACTATTTTGACCATTATGTCCGCCCGGATTACCATTAAATCCTGAACCGGAACTTCCTCCACCGTAACCCGGCCCGGACCCTGAGCCACCGCCAGATCCGTGATCATACCGGAAATTATTAGAATTCTTGAACTCCTGCATAATAAAGCAATCCTTCCAAAGGTGGTTTGCTGGCTCCTCCTTCGTCCCATGTCTTGGACAGGGCTGGCTTAGCAGATAGTTCAGGCGGTTTGGGTTGGGGTTGGGCGCTCCACTACGATTTTTCGGCCTACCCTTGCGCCGCTGGCCATTGTCCTGTACGTTGGTATTAGCCACAAAATCCATGTTGCCATCCGCTTTACGCTTGCCTCCTCCGCCATTGCCTACCCAGTGATGCTGCTGACCTTTGGAGCTGCTGTTCTTCTTCCCCTTCCCTGTCTTGTCATCATCAGATTCGGGATCCTTGGTACTATCAGAATCAGCATATTTTACCAAAGCGGCCATGAGGGTCCCCATGTCGGTGCAATGACGCTTCATCCGTCCCAATTTCAACTTCAGGGGCCCAAACCGGCAGTTGCCTTCTAGGGTTAATACTGCGGTGTCAGCGTTGATGCGGTCTGAGGAGTGCAACACTTGTGAAACCCGGCGCACCCAATGAGTCGTTGACTCTCCTTCCTCCTGGACGCATGCAGCTAAGTCCACTATCGACATAGGCTGTTTACAGGTATCCTTGAAATTGTTGATAAACCGGGCTCGTAATTGGGCCCATGAACTGATAGAATTAGCGGGCAAGCTTTTTAACCAAGTACGGGCCGTTCCTTCAAGCATCATGGTGAAGTATTTCGCACACGCCGTG
This sequence comes from Triticum aestivum, assembly GCF_018294505.1. Classification (NCBI taxonomy): domain Eukaryota; kingdom Viridiplantae; phylum Streptophyta; class Magnoliopsida; order Poales; family Poaceae; genus Triticum; species Triticum aestivum. The sequence continues at coordinate 493,873,551 of NC_057794.1, read as the reverse complement.
TCATCCACATCAAGCATCTCCATGGCCATCTCATAGCTCTCTACCCATGTCTCTGGTGGTTGATCCGCCGTATAATTTGGTACCTTGCGTGGGCCTTTGAAATCCTTGGGCAAGCGCACGTTGCGTAAAGCGGGGACGAGGCAAGGCACCCCCAAAGAACTAGAAGTAACACCAGGTTCGATCGAAATGGTTGGACGAACCGGCGTGAGCTGCCGAGCCTGATGCTGTGCGGCTAACTCGGCCTCCCTACGCGCTCGGGCCCGGTTCACCACTTCCTGAGCGTCATCAGCACCACCCGTCGGGTTGTTACCACGGGGTGCTCCACGTCGTTCATTACTCGACACTGCTGGTTCATCCATATGTCTGCTATAGCTCCGGCTTGGACGGGGGGTCGAGTGGATTCGGTCGCGGCTGTACGAGTACGCCTCCTGTTGGGCCAAAGCTGTCCTCAGAAGTTCCTTGACCCGTCGCGTCTCTACTGCTTGCGGCGAGTCACCTTCAACTGGAATGGCCTCCAGTCGTGCAGCAGCGGCAACAAGATTGTCCATTGGGTTGGAGTAGTGACCCGGAGGTGTTAAAGCATCCCGAGGTATAACGGTGTTTTGACGAGGCGGGTCCATCTGACGGGGCTGAACCGGTGCACCGGTCCCAGGGGCTTCTGCCCGGTTCCCCTCCAGCGGATTACTGGCTCTTGGTCCTGGAGTGTTGAAAAGGTCTCTGGCCTCGAAAACCGGAGGTAAGCGGGACCGGTGCTTCCTCCTCATGACTTCATGCGACGCGCTCTGATCCAACATAAGCCTGTAGGCCTGTGCGTCTAAAGCGGCCCGCTCTGCGGCCATCCTGGTGTCCTCAGCCGCCAGATCCGTTTTGGCCTGGGTGATTTGTTCCTTTACCTTTGCAATCTCCGTGTTGTGAGCGTCCTGATCTGGCGGATTAACTTCTGCCATAAGCACAGCCAACGCATCAAATAGTTCTGATAGAACCTGAGCCGGTGGGCGCACAGGGCCTCCCGCCCCGGCAACCGTTGCCGCTGCTGAACCGGAGATCGTTGCCGCGGCTGTCGAAGAGTGAAGCGCTGCTTGTGTTCCGGTCATGAATATTCCAACCCGGTTAGGCAGATCAGAGGGGTCCGGAATACTGTCGCCATCGGAACAGCTCTCAATCCGGCCATCTTGTAGCTGATAAAGAGATTCGGTTTCTCCGGTCGAAGATTCGTCACCGGAACGAACGGCAGTCGCCCCGCAAAGCTCCGATCCATCCTCATAACTCCCTCCATGGATCATTCCCACGAAGGCACGCTTCATGGCCGGTTTAACCCGGGCGGATCGCGTACGCTGAGCCGTCTCGACGAGGTCGGTGCAGATGTCCGGCTCAGGGCCCGGTTCACCGATCTTGCCAATGAAAACGTGAATGCTACCAAAGGGGACCCGGTACCCGTACTCAATTGAGCCGGCCTCGGGGCCCCAGCCTGCGTCGTCGATGTAGAGTTTGCCGCGACGACTCTTAGTCATCCGGCCTACAGCGTAGCCCTCGAGTCCTTCAAAGCGGCCCTCCAAGAACCGGAAACCATCGTGCGATGGCCCCACGGTGGGCACCAACTGTCGTGGGTTTGTCACGGAAGATGTCCTAGAGAAAGGACTTAGTCGTGGAGCCATCGCGACGGGTTAGCTTGAAGGGGTTAAAGCGGACACAAGGACGCAAGAGAGTTTATACTAGTTCGGCCCCTTCGATGAAGGTACAAGCCTACGTCTAGTTGTGATGGAATTGATGGGTGTTTCTATGACTAGGGAGCAAACAAGCTTCGCCTATGTCTCGAGTTGTTGTCTGTCCTTGAACCGCCGCCGGGTCGTCCCTTTATATACATGGGTGACGCCCGTCGGTTTACAGAGTCCCGATACTGGCTCATAGACGCGTCTGGTTCGGTCTCCACTATTCCTAACTTATAATACAAGTTACATACCGACGCCAGTTTATAGCTATAGGCCTTAAACCGATTATGGGCCTTTAGCCCTCATCTGCCCTCATAGGATTTTAACACACTCAACTACTGATGAAGTTAACCTGGCCTATCCTGGCCGGTTTACGCCCAGTAGTAATATCCCCAACAGCTGATCTGGAGTCCGTTCGGGGCTCCGGAGAGGGGAATCCGTCGCCATCATCATCATCAACCTTCCCCCATCACCAATTTCATGATGCTCACCACCGTGCGTGAGTAATTCCATCGTAGGCTTGCTGGACGGTAATGGGTTGGATGAGATTTATCATGTTATTGAGTTAGTTTTGTTAGGGTTTGATCCCTAGTATCCACTATGTTCTGAGATTGATGTTGCTATGACTTTGCTATGCTTAATGCTTGTCACTAGGTGTAACGCCTCGATGCGGCTATATCTCCCACGTGTCGAAGCACGACTTAGAGGCATAACCACATTGAAAGCAATGTCAACAAGTGAGGTAATCTTCACAACAACCCATGTAAATAAGTAAAGGGGAAAGATACATAGTTGGCTTACACTCGCCACATCACACAAATATCATAAATAACATTACATTCATCCAAATACACTCAAGGTCCGACTACAGAACCAAAATGAGGATAAACCCCAAATGCAACATAGTCCCAGATCGCCCCAACTGGGCACCACTACTGATCATCTGGGAAAGACACGTAGTAACGACGAGAGTCTTCATCGAACTCCCACTTGAGCTTGTTCATATCATTTGGAGCGGTATCATCGGTCCCTGCATCTGGTTTTGGAAGGAATCTATGAGTCACGGGGACTCAGCAATCTCACACCCTCGCGATCAAGACTATTTAAGCTTATAGGGAAGGAAAAAGGTGTGATGTGGAGCTACAGCAAGCGACTACCATATATGATGGCTACCATACACAAATGAGAGCGAGAAGAGAAGGCAAAAGCACGGTCGAACAACTATGATCAAGAAGTGATCCTAGAACAACCTACGTCAAACATTACTCCAACATCGTGTTCGCTTCCCAGACTCCGCCGAGAAGAGACCATCACGGTTACACACGCGGTTGGTGCATTTTAATTAAGTAAAGTTTCAGGTTATCTACAACTGGACATTAACAAATTCCCATCTGCCCATAACTGTGGGCACGACTTTTGAAAGTGCAAATCCCTGCAGGGGAGTCCCAACTTATCCCATCACAAGCTCTCACGGTCAACGAAGGATATTCCTTCTCCCAAGACAATCCGATCAGACTCGGCATCCCGGTTACAAGACATCCTCGACAATGGTAAAACAAGTCCAGCAACACCGCCCGAATGTGCCAACAAATCCCGATAGGAGCTGCACATATCTCGTTCTCAGGGCACACTCAGATGAGACTAGCTACGAGTAAAACCAACCCTCAAGTTTCCCTGAGGTGGCCCCGCAGGCAGCTCAGTCGGACCAACACTCAGAGGAGCACTGGCCCAGGGGGGTTTAATAAAGATGACCCTTGGGCTCCGGAAACCCAAGGGAAAAAGAAGCTAGGTGGTAAATGGTAAAACCAAGGTTGGGCATTGCTGGAGGAGTTTTATTGAAGGCGAACTGTTAAGGGGTTCCCATTATAACCCAACCGTGTAAGGAACGGAAAATCCGGGAACATAACATCGATATGACGGAAACTAGGGCGGCAAGAGTGGAACAAAACACTAGGCATAAGGCCGAGCCTTGCACCCTTTATCAAGTATATAGGTGCATTAAGATAAACAAGATAATATTGGTGATATCCCAACAATAAAAATGTTCCAACAAGGAACGATCTCCAATCTTCACCTGCAACTAGCAACGCTATAAGAGGGGCTGAGCAAAGCGGTAACATAGCCAAACAACGGTTTGCTAGGACATGGTGGGTTAGAGGTTTGACATGGCAATATGGGAGGCATGATAAGCAAGTGGTAGGTATCGTAGCATAGGCATAGCAAAAGAGCGAGCATCTAGCAAGCAAAGATAGAAGTGATTTCGAGGGTGTGGTCATCTTGCCTGCAAAGTTCTCAAAGTTGCCTTGATCCTCGTAAGCGTACTCAACGGCTCCTCGATCACGTACTTGTCTCCCGGCTCTACCCAACAAGAACAATAGCAAAAGGGAACACAATCAACCACGTGCAATGCACAAACAACATGATGCAAACATGGTATGATATGCGGGATGCGATATGTGATGCATATGCATGATTTGGAAAGGAAATGATTGAACCTGGCCTCAACTTGGAAATCCAAGAGTTCCACTGGAAAGGGGAGTTGATTTCGGTTGAAATCGATATAAAGATCATCGGAATCGGATGCACGGTTTGGAAATGGCAAGCAAAACAAATATGGCACCGATCCGCAATTAACAGCAAGTAGCCTTCTAAATGCATCAAGATAAATAAGCTACTGCACTCAAACATGGCAACAAAATACATGGCAGGGACCCACTCATGATGCTTGACAAAAGATGAACACTGAGCTACGGCTAATTCACTCATTTACTAGTTCAAACAAACATGGCAAAAGTGCAAATGATAACATGTTTCAGACTTAGTGAAATTAACAGCATGTCAGGAATTTATCATCAGGAAGCAATGTTTATAGCACGATAACTACATGCTACAGGAACATATCATGGTAAAGCAAGGCATGGCATGAAGCTACTCAAAGCATACAACAAAAGTCCCTTAGTGATCATGAGCCAAAAGGGATCAGAAAATACAATTGCAAGCATGTGAACATAGCAAAAACATAAACATATTCAGACTTAGCGGAAAACTGGAGCATGACAAAACAGATAACGAGTAGGCATGTTTACGAGCTCGATGCACTCATTACGAGGCATTGCATGACAATCTTAGCATACACCCAGCAAATAGACATGGCATAGAAGCTAGACATGGCAAGAACAACATCATAGCACGCACGGATCAACAACAACAAGCTCGGCAAAATTGCAAAACATGTTAACAGTCTGCCAGGAACATTTTATAGCAAAAGTAGATCTCGATTGACTCAAGCTAGGGTCCTCCATAATTGCAAACAAAGACATGATGGATAGAGCACCACATTATCTACAAAACATCCTTACTGATCATGCCTCAAAAGAGGCACGGATCACTAGGAAACAACATGAACATATGGCATAAAAATAATGACAGGACAAGGACTAGTGAAATTCGAAGTCCCTGAAATCAGCATTATTGAGTAAGCTACTTTGCATGCTTGTGCTAGTCACCACAAAGATCACAAAAATACATGGCAATACACCCCTGTAAAGATGGCATGTCATTCTTCAAAACACATGTAGAGCTCAGGATCATAGCATGCACACATTAATCATGGCAAAAATGACAAAAGTGCCATTTGCTGAAACAGATCTGAAACTATCCTCACATAGCCCTCTTCCAACAGCATTTCGGGCATCGAGATGAGCTCAAATGAAAATGATGCAATGAGATGAAATGATGTACTCGTCGAGAAGAACATTTTGATATGCTACACGCACGAATCGGAGCTACGATGAGGAAGTTATGGCATGTCAAAGTATTGCAAAATATTAGGGTTTCGGGGAGAAAAAGTCAACCGATCTCCCAGATCCAGATCCGGGGTGCACGCGACCCGAGGTTTCGCGGGGATCACTGTAGCGGCCGGAGAGAAATTGTTGACGCGGCCGGAGGAGAGGGCTCGACGCCGGTGATGGAGGCCGAGAGCGCCGGCGCGGGCGGTGATAGAGGTCGCCGGTGCCCGACGGCGACGGGTCGCGGGGCGCCGCGGCGGAGCTTAGCTCCGGCCGGCGAGGCTCGCAGCGGGCGGAGGCGGAGCTTTGATGGACGGAGGTGGCGGGGCGCGGGCGAACGAGCGGCGGGCGCGGGCAAACGAGCGGGCGGCGGCGCTCGCTCGGGATGGGGCGGCCCGGTTCGGGCGCGGGGAGGGCCAGTTGCGGGCCTGGCGGGCCGCGCGGCAGCGGCGAATGGCGTTGGCCCACCCGGCGACAGGTCGGCGCGGGATTGGCGCAACGGCTTGTCCAGCCGGCAACGGACGTGTCCGGCGCGGCGCGGTGGAAGAGGAGCTTGGTTAGGGGTGTTTTTGATCCGGAATTTCGAGAGCGGAGCTAGTTTTATAGGTAGAGGGAGCTAGGAAGCTCCAAATGGGGTGTGGTTTTCGGCCACGCGATCGTGATCGAACGATCTAGATGATGGAAGGGTTTTAGGTGTGTTTTGGGCCACTTTGAAAGGGTGTTGGGCTGCAACACACACAAGGCCTTTTCGGTCCCTCGGTTAACCGTTGGAGTATCAAACGAAGTCCAAAAGGTGCGAAACTTGACAGGCGGTCTACCGGTAGTAAACCAAGGCCGCATGACAAGTCTCGCTCCAATCCAAAAATGTTTAACCCCCACACACGAAAAGAGGTAGAAAGGACCACCGGAGGACATAGAAGCGCCGAAATGCAAAACGGACAACGGGGAAAATGCTCGGATGCATGAGACGAACACGTATGCAAAAGCAATGCACATGATGCCATGATATGAGATGCATGACAAAGACAAAAATACAAGGAGACAAAAACCCGACAACGAGGAAATAATATAACTTAGTGCTGGAAATAGCATGAGTTGGAATACAATCAAGGTAAATTACATCCGGGGTGTTACAACACTCCACCACTACGAAAGGATCTCGTCCCAAGATCTAGGACTGGAAAAACTCCGGGTACTTAGAACGGAGGTGGTCCTCGCGTTCCCAGGTGGCTTCACGGTCGGAATGATGTGACCACTTGACTTTGAGGAATTTGATTGACTTGTTGCGAGTCTTGCGCTCAGTTTCTTTGAGAATAGCAGCGGGGTGCTCACGATAAGAAAGGTCTTCTTGGAGATCAATGTCTTCGAAGTTGATGGTGCGCTCAGGGGTCTTGAAACACTTGCGGAGTTGAGACACGTGGAACACGTCGTGCACGTTTGCAAAGTTGGAGGGAAGCTCAAGTTGATAGGCGAGATCGCCTCTCTTGATGACGATCTTGAAAGGACCCACGTATCTAGGGGCAGGCTTCCCTTTGATACCGAAGCGACGAGTACCTTTCATTGGAGAGACGCGGAGGTAGACATGGTCTCCAATCTCGAAAGCCAAATCACGATGCTTACTATCATAGTAGCTCTTCTGGCGTGATTGCGCGGCTTTGAGATTATCACGAATGACTTTGCACATCTCTTCTACCTTTGTGATCAAGTCATTTCCAAGAAGTTGACGTTCACCAGACTCTGACCAGTTAAGAGGAGTACTCCTGCCGTAGAGAATTTCAAATGGGGCCTTGCCCGAACTCGCTTGAAAGCTGTTGTTGTAAGAGAACTCGGCATATGGAAGACAATCTTCCCACTTCATACCGAAGGAGATGACGCAAGCCCTGAGCATATCTTCAAGAATCTGATTGACACGCTCAACTTGACCACTAGTTTGAGGATGAAAAGTTGTGCTGAAACGGATGTTGGTGCCCATGGCCTTCTGAAAAGAATCCCAAAACTTCGAGGTGAAGATGCTGCCACGATATGAAGATATCAACTGCAGAATGCCGTGTAGAGAGACAATCCGAGAGGTATATAGCTCTGCCAATTGAGCTGCTGTGATAGATTCTTTGATAGGCAGAAAGTGAGCCACTTTAGTGAGCTTGTCGATGACAACGAAGATAGCATCATTGCCACGCTTGGACTTTGGAAATCCAGTCACAAAGTCCATTTCAATGTGGTCAAACTTCCATTCTAGAAGGGCAAGAGGTTGGAGGAGACCAGCTGGTCGTTGGTGTTCTGCTTTCACTCGTCTGCAGACATCACATTCATTCAGGAACTGAGCAATCTCGCGCTTCATTCGAGTCCACCAATACGACTGCTTGAGGTCATGGTACATCTTTGTACTTCCAGGATGGATAGAGAGGAGTGAATTGTGAGCCTCATTCATAATGACTTTATGAAGGTCACCTTTAGGCACAACAATGCGATCCTCGAAGAATAGAGTATCCTTATCATCAAGGCAATAGCACTTGTACTTGGGTTGACTCTTGGCAATCCCAATCTTCACCTTCTTCACCATAGCATCAAGAAGTTGAGCCTCGCGAATCTGATCTTCCAAAGTAGGAGAGACTTGGAGGTTGGCGAGGAAACCTTGAGGAACAATTTGCAGATTAAGTTTGCGGAAAGCTTCACAAATGTAGCGACCAGACCTCAAACGGTCCAATCTCTGTGCTCAGGTGTCATCCCTGGATCAGTAATGCTGACACCACACAGTACTTGAAGGATTTATAACAGAGTAGCAATCACACACTTAATACATCGAGTGTCTCAAAAGAGAACTTATTACAATAAATATGGCTTAAGGACATCTAATAACGATAACAGCAGAAGGCTTGGAAGATAAGTGAGTCCATCAACTCCAACGGCATCACTGAGTATAGAACCACGACCTAAAAGCACCTTAATCGTCGTCTGAAAAGTCTGCAACATTAACGTTGCAGCCCGAAATGGGTCAGCACATGGAATATGCTGGCAAAGTAACACATAGAGAGTAATTGAATTAAATAGGCTATTCTATATGCATATTTGGCTGGTGGAAAGCTCTATGGTTACAGTTTTGCGTAAAGCCAATTTTTCCCTACTGCAAAGGAATAAATTTTATTTAACTATCATGGTAGTTGTTAAACATTGAGAATGGTTGACAACATTCTCAATCCCAATTAAGCATCATCATTAAACAAAACCCAACAAAATTAATTTCAGAGTAACATGATGAGATTCACATGATAATCCAAGTACTAGATACTCAAGATGTCCATAACCGGGGACACGGCTAACCATGATTAGTTTATACACTCTGCAGAGGTTTGCGCACTTTTCCCCACAAGACTCGATCGCCTCCATTTGATTTCTCGCACTACATGGTGTTTGAGAAACGGATGACCGAGACATAGTCTTTCAGAAGGGCTAGCACCTTACGATCGGGTAGACCGTTACACCTACTTTCCCCTACATCTGCTAGTCTACCACTATAAGAGTTCGCACAACTTAATCAACTATGCTAGAGCCCATAGTAGCTTGTGGCTGCACACGGAAGTTTCTAGCATGAATAATCTCATGATCCCTTTGAGCCTGGGTGGCGGTCCAAAAAAACAGGCAATCGCTGGAATACCCAGGTGCCTCAATCCACCCAGATGTGTATTTAAGTTGCCACCTTAGATAAACCATTAATTTAACAATCTCACATCTGTCATGGATACACTCACCCAATCCACGTCTACTAGCATAGCATGGCATAATAAGCAAACGTAGAAGTAACTCCCAAAGGTTTGATAATAACAGGTAATAGGTACTACCTCAACTACTTCCCAAGCCCACAATTTAATTAGATCATAATCATGCAATGTGTGAGGATTGATCTAATGCAATAAAAACTGGGTAATTGGAAGTATGATCAAAGTGTTACTTGCCTTGCTGATGATCTGCAAAACCTAGCGATTCGAAGTAGCAAGTGGCGCACTCCGGGTACTCTATCGCAAACAAACAAGCATACAATAAGTACTCAACTAATGCACAGGTAAAACTCGAATAAGAGATCTAACTAGAAAGTTCAACTTAAGAACTCCGGTTGGCAAAAAGAATCAAATCGAACGAAGCAACGAAAGACAAACGGCAAAAGAAACAGGCTTCGTTTACTATTCTGGATCTAGGGTAATTTTTATAGTGGCAAAGACTTGTTTGAGTTAGTTAAACGGAAAGAGGGTTTTGAGACGAAACTCCGGGCGCTTGAATCGCCTGATTCCGATAAACGAGCGAAAAGTTAGACTAAAACGAAAATTGGATCAGGAATCGCGATCAGATAAATCGCGGATTCAATCCGAGAAAAAGAAAAAATGAAAAATGTTCATTAAAACGAACGAACGTACGAATGCTCACTAATTAAATAAACCGGAAAACCGATCTATTTAAAAAACCGAAACTAAAAAAACGAACAAAACCGACGGAAAACCGATCGGTTTTCTAAAAAAACCGGTGGCGAAAACTACCTCCGACGGCGGCGGATCCGGCGGACCGGCGAGGCGGCGTGGCGGCGGTCCGGCGGCGGCGGCGAGGTGCGGGTGGCGCGGGCGGCGGCGAGCGGCGCGGCGGGCGAGACGGCGGGCGGCGGTGGCGCGGCGGGGCAGCGGCGGCGGCGGCCTAGGGTTAGGGTTTCAGGGGCGGGGCGCGGCTGGGCTGGCCTGGGGCCTCGGCGGCGCTATTTGAAGGCCCGGCCAGGCGGAGTCCTCGCCGGTTATGGCCCAAGGTCGGTTCGGACTTTTTTTAAAAATAATTACGCTTAGAAAAAACAAAAGGAATACTAAACAGACTCCAAAAATCGCGAAATAAATTTTCCTCGGCTTCTAAAATCAAGCCGCACAGGATGAACATTTATTTGGGGCCTAAATGCAATTTTTAAAAACGCGCATTTTTCCCTAATTCAAATAAAATAGCAAATAAAACCAAAGTAAAATCTTATTT